>NW_025959094.1:0-43446 GCF_023159225.1 Perognathus longimembris pacificus | reverse complement strand
AGGCTTTTGATGAGAAGACAAAGCGTGGATGTTTGACATTGTGTGTTTCATCCTGAGTAGTTGAGAAAGACCTCAGAAGTAAGATATTCAAGGGAAGAACTTTTCCAGGACAGGAATGAAATCACAGCTGCCCCTGCCCCATAGAGATGATGTTAATTTCCCCGACAGTGGGTAGGGTAGGTATAGGACTTCACAAATCACACCTGGCAGGAAAGAGCATCTTTTGAATATACAAAAAAATCCAGTACACGGGCTGTGTGTATGTGGGGAGCTTAAATTTAATTTGGAAGATTCATAACAAACTTGGTAATATGTTGAAAAGTGACCACACCGAGTTCTATTTCCAGAGGAGATACTATTGTTTTTTATGATGCTTCATGTAGGCCAGTGATTGAACTCTTGTCATCTGGGAGAAAGCTATTATCCTTAAGAGTTTGCTGTATATTCCCTGGGATGATTATTACAGACTTTGTTTTTCCATCTTGCTTTTTTTGGGGTCAGTCCTGGGCCTTGGACTCAGGGCCTGAGCACTGTCCCTGGCTTCTTCCCGCTCAATGCTAGAACTCTGCCACCTGAGCCACAGCGCCCCTTCTGGCCGTTTTCCATATATGTGGTGCTGGGGAATCGAACAGAGAGCTTCTTGCCACTAGGCCATATTCCCAGCCCTGTTTTTCCATCTTAATGTGATAAATGAATAATAAACAGCAATTCTCTTGGGTTGTTGTTTTATTGGTTGCTCTATCACCTGCTTCCTTCTTGCCACCACTAGAACTCTGCATTACATCAGTTTTTACCTGGCTCCTTGGGAGGGAACTCTGAAGGGGCACATTCAAACACACAGAACCAGATGGGGTTTTTGGTGAGTTACAGAAATAAACTCAGTTCTGCTTGTCCAATAACAAGACATCACCCAAACGCAGGCTTTGTGTTAAAAGATTCTGGAGAAAACCAGCTGATGCAGGATTATCTTAGGGAATGAGCTGGCTGGCCAAAAGGGCTTAGAAAGAAGATATGGCACTTCCCACCTGATTTGGCTGGAACCTCTGTTCGCCATGTGTGACTAAGACTTGTCACCCAGACATCTGTTTGCAGGACAGAGTGAGACAAGTGTGACCTCAACTCAGTTCCTGTGGACACATGCCCATCCATTGAAGTTGACACTCTTGATGACAGGCTGAGTCTCAGAGCCAAGGGTCGGTAGCAAAGAAGCAAATTTGTGTTGTTTGTACTCACTGATGGCTTCTGCTAGAACTCAGGTCTTACTGGGGTTTTCCCAGGTACCCTCTGTGGGAAGGCTTTGAGGACGATTTATTGAATGGCTTCTCACAGTAGGAGAGGCTCTTTGTGATTTACTTTCTATAACTAGGAGAGTTTTAAGTGCTAGCAATCTTAGGATTTGTCCCCTGGGCAGAGGGACTCCAGAGCTAGAAGCCTAATAAGGAATCCAGAATGAGCTGGATATGTCTAGACTGCAATCGTAGATCTGATACTAAATAATGGTGTGACTGTGATCAAATGAATGCACTTCATTTTTTCACCAGGAAAAAAAAAGACTAGAAATTCCTTCTCCATTTTACGATTTATGTAAATTGTTTGGCATATTAGTGTTTAGAGCTTAAATAATACTTCTGTTTTTTTTGTGTTGGTTTTTTTTTTGTAAGTTTCTCAGAAAGACTAGGCAAATTCTCTTACCACTAAAGCTGCACCCACAGTTCATTAGTCTTTTTCTTGCATTCCTTCCTCTGCTCCACAGAGGAACAAGTGGGAAATGTTGCAAAAGTTGCTCAGAACCTAAAGCTAATGTACATGGCGGTTAGTTAAACATCTGTAGGTCATTTATAAAGATAATCTTGCCTGTCAGTATCTCTTGGTGTTGTAGCAGTGGAATTTGGGGTTTTCATGATACCTAGTTTTGTCTCCAAAGTGTTCACCAAAATGACAGGGGAAACAGACCATTTAGACCGAAGCATACCGGGTAGAAAGACTTGGATATATTGGGCATGGACTTAGTAAAGAGTGTCTTTACAGCTTCAATATGAGATGTTTACCAAAATGAGTGTCTTCTCCATCTGACTCGTAGACCTATTCAAATCAGAATTATTTATACAGTGATATTTATAACATAAAATTGGACAGTCATTATTATATCATCTTTGTCCTCAGTAGAAAGGCATATTTACCTTTTTTGTAAGATCAAGAGACGCTCTAGAAAACCAAAAGAAAATTTTCTTTTAAGAACCCCAAATAATTCATCAAAGCTATGTTTAGCAGATTTGCGTTAGCAATGGCAGAGACAAGGAAATAACAGCTGCTATTTGTGGCTTGATCCCTGTCATACCTGACTGTCTCTAAGAGAGTAACTTGGCTCGTCACTATGGCTACAGAATTCTACTTCAGGTTGTGTTCTTTGGATCTTCCATGAAGTATGCATAAAGCAGGCATATTTACAGAAAGGTTTCTCTGTCCAGCCAATGAAGAACGATGGGAATGGATACACCATTCAAGTGATAAGAACTCATTCATCAGTACCATTGGCCTCCTCAGCCTATTAGGTGTTGAAAAGATATGTCCCAGCCATCCCAGAAGGACCATGCAGAGATCATCACAGACAGGAGAAAAGGTTCAAAAAGAGGTTTATAAGTGGGGCCATAGTTCCCATGGGAGAGGGAGCTACATGGTGTCTGCACCTTATCCAGGTGGCAGCTTCTCTCTCTGGGGGTAAAGGGGAAGTAGATAGGTAGTGAGTAGGAGTGGCTCATTAGGTATGGGTGGATCTGGGGGCTAGTGGGAGGAGCTGAGGACCTGAGGCTAAGGAAATGCAAACAGGTATAAGAACCTCTGTGGTGTCATCCATGTAGAATAGGAAATGAAGAAAGCCACCTTGGCTTTTTCATTAACATGTTACACAATCTTGTGCAAATCATTTCCACATATGGCTTTTTACAAACTGGTCATATCATTGTAAGTAAGAGCTGGGCAATAACGACTTAGCATCTTAGTCAATTCTCTACCTAGCATAAATTCTAAACAGTACCAGATTTTGGGATTATTTTGGGGGGGGAGCAAATAAGGCAGACTTGCCCTGTATCCTCATGGAGTTTCTAGTTCCATGAAGATGACACCAAATGTTAATTTGAAAAGGACTTTCCCTGTGGGATAAGCAAAATCAAGAGGAGTACATTTTGGAGCATATAACCTAAATCTATGAAATGTTTACAATATGGGAAGTTGTTTAAATGGTTTGGTGGTAGAGAAAGAAAACTATACTTATGTTTCAGAAATTCATAATAGAAGAAAATATGGCTCCTGAGAAAATCTGTAGGAATGGATACAACGTTTGTTGGTTGCCTTTTGAATTTCTAAGAATTGATGGATAGGTAGATAAAGGTACACTGGTAGCTGATCTGCTGATATTCCAAATGAAAGAAACATGATATTTTTTTTCTTGTTCATGGGGCTTGAACTCTGGGCCTGGGCTCTGTCCCTGAGCTCTTCAGCTCTACCACCTGAGCCACTTTCTAAACATGATTTTTAATATAGAATGGACAGCCTGTTCTATATGATGATAGTCTATTCTATTCTATGAATAGTGAGATTAAAGTTGAGAACTTCTTGTGTGGAGTGTTTAACAGCTACAGGTAAAAAGTGAGACTAGAAGCCATCTGGTGGTGGCTCAGTTATAATTCTAGCTTCCTAGGAGATTGCAATCTGAAGGTTGAGATTCAAAGAAAGCCTAGGCAGGAATTTCCATGAGTCTCTCACCTTCAATAGCCACCAAAAAGCCAAAGTAGAGCTGTGGCTCAAGTGATAGAAAGCCAGCCTTGAGCAAAAAAGTTAAGGGGCATTGCCCAGGCCCTGAGTTCAAGCCCTAGTATGAGCATACACAGAAAGTAGATACTTCTTAAGGTATCCTCTATACTTATGAAATGACTATTTACAAAATGGGAGTAAATGCCAACAAGCGCAAGTACCCCTCATTCCCAAGTGTGAGAAGTACAGATCCTGGTGATGGATTGAGGTCGCCCCAGTATGGTGATGGACGTAAATGGTCACGCTTGCTTTGAGATAGAGCATTCTTCCCCCTGGTGTCAGAGCCTTTGTGTTCCTTTGCTAATCCAGTGGATTTGAGCATATAAAACTCCATGTCTTGCTGTATACATTTTCAATGATATAGAGAACAGAAACAGTTTTACCTTAAGAAACTTGAATAAGCAACTTGAGATGGTGAATGTTATGGAAATGAAAATGGCAGATATTCTCCACTTCCTGTGACACAGAACAAGGCACAGTGATGAGGGTGCCCCCACGAATGTCCCCAGTAAGTCTTTCTGAGGCCTAATGAATCCAACAGGCTGGACATGACATGCTCAGTGACTTTTCTGCTGAGAGTGGACAAGGACAAGTTGCCTTTTGAAGGGGTGTTCTTGTTCTCTTTTGTCTGCCTTGTTTACAAATGAAGAAGCTAATTCTTCCAATTCTTGCTCTGTGATGCTTGGCTTGGAACTTGAGGCCTTTTCCTTGCTTCATTTAAACCACTCCTCCAGTTCCTTTTTTTTTTTTTTTTTTTTTTGGCTTTTGAGTTATCTTTGGATAGTCTTTTGGGCTGGCCAGCCCTCCCCTTCCTCTATCTCTTCCACCTTTCTCCCTTTTCCTCTGCCCTTTTCACTCTTCTTCCCCTTTAACTCCTCCTCCCCTCCCTCCCCTGCTTTTCATTTGATCAGGTGGTCTCAAGACTGTGCTCCTCCCTACCTCTGTTCCCCAGTATCTGGGAAACAGAAGTGTGCCACGATGTCTGGCTTCCTTTCCCTTTCTCACTGTAGTAATTCCGTTGGTAATTATGTAAAAGGATACCAATACTATATGGAATTTCAATTCACTGTACCTTATTCGATGTGTGGGAGCAAGCATTCTTTCAAGGCCACAGTCTGCTCTGCTTCTGATTGCTTTGTAAGGGTGTAAAATCAACACTGTGACATGACCAAAATGGAAGCCATCAAAGACCTATCATGAAAAATTGTTTGGGTGCCCTCCTTACCATGTTAGAGACTTTCTGGGGTGGTTTGGTGGAAGTGGAGAATGTGAAAACTGTTTATGGATGACTCTGAGCTGCAGGCTGAAACCTGAAACCCAGGATATGACTGGCTACACCTAGAAGCATTGCTACCTAACCTGGCTTGCCAAGATGGGTGAAGTTTGGTGGGGTGGTTTAAAGTGCCATGGAATTTCACAATGCCCCCATCCCTCCCCAATTTGTGTTAACAATGGTGATTCTTACGTGGAGATAGGAGGAACTGAGCTAAATAGGAGTTCACTGCTCCACCAGTTTCTTCCCAATTGAATTGCGAGCTATCCCTTGTCTTCTTTGGTGATGGACAAAATCAGTAGAGAAAGCAAATAGTTTCTCCAACCCATCAGCTCTAAGATACCTGAAATGCAGTCAATGTTGCACTTGTGTATAGTAGATACGGCCACAGCCATGAACTTTGGGCTAGTATTCCAACAGCTAGAATAAGTGGAATTAATACTGTCATTCAACTTACTGTGGAACTTCTTCCCCTCAAAATTTGGAATTTCTATGAGTACAGGATAATTTGGAATTACGATGACACTTCTGACGTCATTGCATCCAGAGATGTCACTGCCTCTTCAGTTGAAGGCCTTATTCTCTTCACGAATGGTAGTTGAAATGTATTCATTTCCCTTCATAATGTGTTCCTTACATTGATCACTAGATTCATGCAGTTTTTGTTATAAGGGCATACTTATAGGCTTTGACACCTAAAATGTAAAAAAAAAATTATAATTTCAATTTATAGGCGTTCTGGTCTTCATTATGGACATGAAGCTTTAATTCTTGTATTTAAAATATATTCACACGTTATAAAATACAATGATCATATTTACTCTAATTGAGTAAATTGTAGCAAGCTCTGGCTTGTACATTATGGTATAACTGGGAGTCAGAATATATGTCTAGATAGTCTTCTTTGTTATCGGTTCCTCTCGCCTCTTCTCCCACTTTTCTCACCTCTTTTCCTCCTCTTCCTTCTCCCTTTTCTTCCAAAAGAGCTCAATGTTCCTCACTGAAAGTGAGGAACATATTCCTTAATCTGTTAGCACTAGAAAGTTGGGGAAATGCACAATGTAACCCACTGTGATATACATCACAAACATCAACATCTCTCACCCCATCCGTCTGCCTTAAAGTCTGAGATTTTTTTAAAGCCTTTAAGTCATCCCAGTTTTTGACATGTTTCTGTGCATTTTTTCATTTTTCTTTGTGCTTTTTTACTTTTTGGTGCCTGCACCAGGGCTTGTACACAGGTCCTGAGTGCTATCCCTTAGCCTTTGCACTCAAGGATAGTGGTCTACCACTTGAACCACAGCTCTGTTTCCTGATTTTTTGGTGATTAATTGTAGATAAGAGACTTTCTGGTGCATGCTTTCTTTGAACCTTGATTCTCAGAAATCATTCTCTTGAGGATTACAGACATGAGCCACTGGCACCTTGCTCCTTTGAGCTTTTATTCTTCACACATACGCACATAGAGTCTTGTCAACAAGTTGCTGCTGCCATTAACTTTTTAATATAGTTATTGTTAACACTAGAGTTTTGTTGAGCAGTTAATGTTTAGCTGGCCAAATAGTATCTGCAACATAACTTTCCCCCAAATTACAATGTCCCTTAGTATCTGAAGTGGGTTGGCTCTACAACCCATGTGGCTAATGAAGTTCTTTTGATATAAAACAGTATAATACTTGCATATAAACTACAAACATCCTTCATATACTTTGTCTTCTCTAGATTGCTTACAGTAAGTAATATAATTGAAATAATATGTAGCTAGATTTTATACCATGTTATAGGGCATTATGACAAGAAAACAGTGTGAATGTGTTTTAGTACAGATGCACTGCTTTTCCCTTAAAGATGTACAATCTGTAATTGGTTGAATTTGCATATGCAGAGTATTTATTTGTGCATTATTTATAGAAACTATGCTGTAAGAAAGTTGGTCTTTGGTAAAATGATGATGGTTCTATGTTGAAACTGAAATGGACACCATGAGGAGACTGTGAGTTTTGTGTCTGCATTTAAATGACAGGCAAGATCTTGAGAAATTACTAATATTGTAGCCAATATTGACTGAGAAATCCAATGCATTTCACAGAGAGAGTGTAAATCTGGCCACATTGTAACGAGTACAACAGAAGGAAAATTGAAAGACTATCTTGTTCCCATTGAAATGAATGTCCACTGTCATCAGGTGTTTGAGCAGGGAGTTGTGGATAGCTCTTTGGCCAAGCAAAGCACATTTTATACGTGTCTGGTAGGACATGCAATAGAATGACACAGCAGCTCTACAAGCTATTGAGCTTTGTTGAGTGATAGTTTTCCCTTCCGTATATCGTTTCAAACTATGGGCTTCAAGGAAGTCTGCAACATAAAAATGACTTTTTGTTTTGACAGACCTGGGGCTTGAACTCAGGGCCTGGGCACTGAGTATCTTTTGCTCAAGGCTGGCACTCAGCTCTACTCTGAACTATCTGGTGGTTGGAGCTTAGTGTCTTGTAGACTTTTCCTGCCCAGGCTTGCTTTGAACTGTGATCCTCAGATCTCATTTCTGAATAGCTAGGATTGTAGGCATAGGCCACCAGTACCTGACTTCCCGACTTCCTGAATTTTGCTCCTCTGTCCTCTGTCCTCCTCCTCAGGCCCCCTTCCTTCCTTCCTCCTCCTTTTTTCACCTTTCTTCTTTTTTCCCCTTCCTCCTCCTTTTTTCATCTTTCTTCTTTTTTCCCCTTTTCTTCATTGCTTTGCTTTCTGAGAGAATTCAATGATCAGCCAACCATGAAATGGGAAAGTGGACCAAATAAGGCTGGATAATTTATTTGAGCCAAACAGAGGTATTATAATCTATTAAAAATATTTAGCCAAACACACTGTATTCGTGACTTTATCTCATAACCCTGCAGATTGTCTGGTAGTTGCCCAGGACCTGAGGCAGGAAGGCGGACCCATGTGCCTGAACTTTCCAGTCATGTCTTTGCAACTGGTAGTTTTTAATAAAAGAAAAACTCTAACATTGTGAAATTACATCAGTGAAGAAACCATAGCTTTTTATGTTCTTGTATATGCTTTTCTTCTGTGCAATGTTATTCAATGCCCTAAATTTCAGCTACTTTTGAGATATTTTCTTGAATATTGAGATTAGTCTGGAAATCAGGCTAGGAATAAATGAAATGCTGGTGTGGTAATAAAATTTATGTTACCATTTTATGAATATGAAAATGTCTAATTGTTATAACACAAGGTATCTTTGGATTAAGAAGTCTAGGACATTTTATTCTTTTACACCTTTTTTTTAAAGCAGGAAAACCTTTGCTTCTACCATCAGTCTTGAAGCAGAAATCCCAGAAAAAAGAATTTTATAATCAGTCACAAAGAATTCCTACACGCATCATGTATCCCTTCCTCATCATTTCCCATTTCTTAGGAGTCTCCACATTGTTTAATTGTAATCATGTGCAACTAGCATTTTAAAGCTTCACACTGCTTTCACATTTATGGGATATGATGAGAAGATTAAGAATGGTTGAAACTCAAGAGTAAATACAGGAAACTTAAGAGTAGATGTAGAAATGTGACTCCACCAGGCTTTCATGGAGCACACATTACCCCAGTGGGCTTCATGTTGTGGCCATCCATGTATAGAAGAACAAACTAGAAGGTGCACTCTCCCAAACAACCCTCATTCTAGTCAGGCCCCTCTCCTGTACTCTGCTTTGCAATTCTGTAGCAGGAATCTAAACTCTGGTTTCCTTCCATTGCATTGGTGTTGTTTGACCTGACTTTCCCTCAGCTTGGAACTTACGCATATGGGACTCAGGTGGCAGGGCCCTGCCTTTCCAGGGCCTGCACTTAGTATTCAATCTATTGTGGAGCAGAGGGATGTTCATGACCCATAGCAAAACACCTCCCACGTCCCATAAAGTGACATGTTGTTTCTATTAAGGGATCATTTTCTTAAGTGAAATCATGACCAGTCATGATGGCATGGAAGTATACAGAGGCCAAGTGACTATGTGTTACTTTAATTACCAAAGAAGTAACTATTATGATTCCATAATGGTTCAAAGAAGAATTTTAAGACTGAAACAGTGGTTTTATTGTTTCTTTAGTTCAGAAGTAATTGAAATGGAATATGTAAATAGAGTCAAAGTGGACTTTTCCAAGTGAGAAAGAGAAGCCAATTGCACTTCGAAAGAAACTATATGACTATAGCAAGAAAGACATCGCCAATTAACAAATATTTATTTTCCTTTGCTATTCTCTGCTATTTATCCTGTTACATAGTAGTGGAATGAATTAGGAAGAGAGTGATGTAGAGTGCATGGTTTTCCATTGCAACACAAACTCTATCTATCTATCTATCTATCTATCTATCTATCTATCTATCTACCTACCTACCTACCTACCTACCTATATTTTTGCTGTTCCCGGGGTTTGAACTCAGGCTTGGACACAGTCCCTGAGCTTTTTTTGCTTAAGGCTAGCACTCTGTCACTTGAGCAATAGCTCTACTTCCAGCTTTTTGGTGGTTAATTGAAGAGAAGAGTCTCACAGAGTTTTCCTGTCCAGGCTGGGTTAGAACCTCGATCCTCAGATCTCAGCCTCCTGAATAGCTAGGATTACTGGCTACAGCCACTGGCTTGCAGCTTACTTTCCCTATAGTCTTAAACTATATAGGAATCAACTCTTTGGTAAGCTTTTTTCCATTTTTATGTTTATATTACTAATGATTATTTTGTCTCTATTTCCCTGTCTTATGATTATTTAATTATAAGACAATTGTTTATTTTTTATTTGATTAGTTATTTAAAGGACGGGTCTTTGGGGCTTTATATCATAGGATCCAAAGGTAGCACTAATGTCTGTGAACCTTAAAATTATACTACCACTTTTTTGATGACCAAAGCTCATTAGAAACTGGAGCCTGTGGCTCAGGCCTGTAATCCCAGATCCTCATGAGTTTGGAGGATTGTGCTTTGAAACCCGCCCTGGGCAGGGAAGTCCATGACATCCATCCTCCATGAACCACCAAAGTACCAGAAATTGTGCTATTTCTCATGGGGTAGCAGGCCAGTATGGAGTGACAAAGCTAAGGGACATAGCCCAGTCTCTGAGTTCAATTTTCAGTGCTGGCTCAAAAACCAAAACCCCACCAAAACACAACTGACCTGAAAGACTCTAGTCCCTGTGCGTAGGAACTAATAATTTGTCCTACTACTGTGAAGGGAAGAGCTTCTGAGTTCTTACAAAAACTATCTTTAAGTATTTGTGCAAAGGAGTTGATATTTGACAAAGCAGTTTATGAATATGGCCCATCTTAACCCACCTCACCCCTTTCAACATTCTTGCCCCTCCTTCCTCTGCCCAGCCCTTCCGTTTTCTTACTTTTGTAGTATGTACAATGAATTCTTCACTACAATTCCCCCCTTCCACTTCATTTGTCTCCCGCTCTCCCCTTGCCCCCACTTGATGAGTTGCTGTTTTTCACCCTTATGCTTTGGGAAGTAATGATAAGCACCACCCCCCCGCCGCCAGTACTTCCTCAGAACTTTCTAGATTCCTAAGAGTGGTCATTGTAAATGTCTAACACAAGAATAAATAGGATAGCAAGATATGAGAGGGTTAAAGACATGCTTTAATCATAATCTTTGTGATTCGAGTAAAGAAATGTTGTTGAATAAAGACACTGCACATTCCTGTTGGATATTTCTCACAGAGTGAACACAGTGCTGTCCCAACTCTTTTACTATATTTAAGTTTTTGGCTCATCACTGGTATTTGTTTCATAATCTAACAAAAAGATCACGTGTCTCTTGCTAGCAAAAGCTGCAGAGGAGGGAATGCTTATTCTATGAGTAGAGAGAGAAGGAAGGCTGGAGAGATGTTTGTGCTTGTGGAGAAGCTTATTTATTTTTTTTAATAAACGCAGGCCATGTTTGCCACCTCCCGAATTTTGCGCTACTCTTTTCGCTGTCCTAGCTTTGACTTAGTTTGTTTTATGTTCTCGTTTGGTTAGTTCCTTGAACATCCCATCTAATTTACATCTTATTCATTTTTGTGTTGCAGCTTCTGACAACTGTCTTGAGTCCACACTTCTCTAGATTTTTATACCTAGCAGCCATTTGGCTTCTACTTTTCCTGATCTCTCTCTTCCTCTCTCACTACCTGTGCCTAATGTTGAGGTTATAGTATCCAAAATAGCTCAGGCCTCAGCCACCTTGGTGTGTTCATGCTATCTGTCCCTACCTGCCTCAGTGTCTGTACCTTTTGGCTGGTTTCACTCAGATTATGGCCAGAGAATGGCTGAAGTAAATAACAGGAAGGAAGAAAGGAAATGTATGGTGATTAGCAGTTCTTTGAGGGAAATGTTTACCTTTATTCACAAACAGTGTATGTGTTGGTAGTTTTCCTATTGCCAGAGAAAGAGAGTGTTGATTCTAAATGTTAGTTTTTAACATGAGAATCTTAAGCATTATATGTTATAACTCTCAGAAATGTTAGGTGTTTCAGAATCATTAAAAAATATTTATTGTCTTTTTTCTCCTTTATTGTCAAAGTGAAGTACAGAGGGGTTACAGTTTCATATATAATGCAGTGAGTACATTTCTTGTCAAATATGTTAGCTCCTCCTCCCCTCCACATGCCTACCTCTTCCCTCCTGCTTCCCCTTCCACCCACGAGTTGTACGGTTGGTTTACACCAAATGGTTTTGTGAGTATTGTGTTTGGAGTTGTTTGTATTTTTATCCTTTGTCTATTGATTTTGATATTTACTTTCTCTTCCCTAGCTCTAATACACGTATATACAGTATCCAGGGTGCTCAGATGAGATACAGTGATAGTGGGGGTAAAACCACAGGAAGGGAATACAAGAGAAAATAAAAAGGGTACGGATTCATATCGCATGTTGAAAATAATTACAATAATGATATACCACTTGTTTCGATAACAGGGAGCTCATTTCACTTAGCATCATCTTAAGTGTCCATAAGGGCATAGCTATTGGGCTATTATGACTTCGGCTTTGACTATCCTAAACATGTACTAATTATTCCAAAAAAAATTTACTATGTGAAGTGAGCCAGACCTAAAGAAACATAGACTGTATTGTTTTCCTCATAGGAAAAACATTTTTTTTCTTATTTATTGTCAAAGTGATGTACAGAGAGGTTACAGTTGCATATGTTAGGCATTGGATACATTTCTTATACTGTTTGTTACCTCCTCCCTCACTTACCCTCCCCTCCCCCTGCCCCCTCCCCCCAGAGTTGTTCACTTGGCTTACACCAAACAGTTTTGAAAGCATTGCCTTTGTAGTCGTTTGTCTTTTTATCTTGTATCTCTCGGTTTTGGTATTCCCTTTCACTTTCCTAATTCTAATACCAGTATATACAGTTTCCAAAGTACTCAAATAAGATAAACTGATAGTGAAGGTACAACCGCAGGAAAGGGATACAAGAGCATCATCAACAGTAGAAGCTACAGTTACACATGGCATGTTGAAAGTAATTACAGCAGTGATATAACAGTTGTTTCCATAAAATGGAGGTTGTTTCACTTATCCTCATCTTATGTGTTCATAAGAGTATTGCTGTTGGGCTCTTGTGATCCTCTGCTGTGACTAGCCTAAACCTGAGCTAACTATTCCCTAAGAGAATAGGGAATCCTATTCATAGCATAGAATCCATGTTTCTTTGGGTCTGGCTCACTTCACTTAGGATAATTTTTTCCAAGTCCTTTCATTTCCTTACAAATGCGGCAATGTCATTCTTTGAGACAGAGGTATGAAATTCCATTGTGTATATGTACCACATTTTCCTGATCCATTCATCTACTGAGCGTTACTGGGTGGGATCCATATTTTAGCTATGCCAAATTGTGCTGTGATGAATATTGTTGTGCTGGTGGCTTTTGTGTGTTCTTCTCTGTGGTCTTTGGGTAGATGCCAAATGTGGGGCTGCTGGATCATAAGGGAGCTCTATGTTTACCTTCTGAGAAATCTCCATACCACTTGCCAGAGTGGCTGAACAAGTTTACATTCCCACCAACGATGAAGTAGGGTTCCCTTTTGTCCACATCCCCTCCAACATTTATTATTGTTAGTTTTCTTGATATAGGTCATTCTTACTGGGGTGAGATGGAATCTCAATGTTGTTTTGATTTGCATTTCTTTTATGGCCAGAGATGTAGAGCACTTTTTCATATGACTCTTGGCCATTCTCATTTCCTCATCAGAGAAGTCTCTTTGTAAGTCTTTAGCCCACTTGTTGAGGGGGCTGTTGGTTCTTTGCGGTTTTGTTTTGGAGGAATTTAATTTTTTGTAGTTCTGCATATATTTTAGATATGAGGTCTTTGTTCATTGTATGGCTGATAAAGATCTTTTCCCAATCTGTAGGCTTTCCATTCATCTTGTGAGCTATGTCCTTTGCCCTGCAGAAGCTCAGCAATTTGATGCAATCCCATTTGCTCGTCCTTTTTGTGATTTGTAGCATTTATGGCTCTTTGTTAAGGAAGGTCTGTCCTGTGCCAAGGAGCCCAAGTGTTTCTCCTAATTCTTTTAGTGCTTTCAAGGTATCTGTTATAATTTCAAGATCTTTGATCCATGTGGAATTGATTTTGGTGCAGGATGATATATAAGGATCTAATTTTGCTTTGTTGTGGGTGTTGAACCAGTTTTGCCATCACCATTTGTTAAAGAGGCTATCTTTCTTCCATCGTATTTTTTTAGCTCCTCTATCAAAGATTAAGGGGGCTTAGTTCTGTGTGTTCACTGCTGGATCTTCAATTCTGTTCCATTGGTCTTCAGGCCTGTTCCATTGCCAATTCCAAGCTGTTTTTATAGCTATAGCTTTATAATACAGCTTGAAGTTTGGTATTGTAATTCCTCCGGCATTGTTCTTTCTGCTTAGGATTGTTTTTGCTAGTCGGGGGGTCATTTATTTTTCCATATAAATTTCTGGATTGCTTCCTCAATTTCATTAAAAAATGGTGTTGGGATATTAGTGGGTATTGCATGGAATTTGTAGATAGCTTTTGGCAATATTGCCATTTTGACTATATTAATCTTCCCAATCGAGGAGCATGGGAGGTTTTTCCATTTCCTTAGTTCTTTTTTTTTTTTTTCAAATTTTTATTATCAAAGTGATGTACAGAAAGGTTACAGTTTCATATTTTAGGCACTGGATACATTTCTTGTACAGTTTGTTACCTTGTCCCTCATACCCCTCTCCCTCCTCCCCCTTTCCTTTCCCCCCCCCACGGAGATGTTCAGTTCACTTACACCAAACAGTCTAATCATAGAGGTCTTTCACTTCTTTGGTTAAGGTTATTTCTAGGTATTTTATGTTTTTGAGACTATTGCAAAGGGAGTTGCTTTCCTGACTTCAGCCTCTGTCTTCGTGTTATTAGCATATAGAAAGGCTGTTGATTTTCGAGGGTTTATTTTATATCCTGCAACTTTGCCAAAGTTTTGGATCTGCTCTAGTAGATAGGGAGTAGAGTCTATGGTGTTCGTTAGGTATAGGATCATGTAATCTGCAAAGAGAGAAAGCTTAACTTCATCTTTTCCTATTTGGATCCCCTTTTTGTTTTCTTCTTGCCTAATTGCTCTGGCTAGGAATGTTAAAGAGGAGGGGAGAGAGCAGACATCTCAATCTTGCTCCTGATTTTCAAAGGAATGGCTTTGGCTTTACACCATTTAGAATTATGCTTGCTGTTGGTTTGTAATAAACTGCCTTTATTATATTCAGGAATGTTCCTTGGAATCCCAATTTCTCCAGGATTTTTATCATAAATGGGTACTGGATTTTATCGAACGCCTTTTCTGCATCCAGAGATATAACCATGTGGTTCTTTACCTTGCTCTGGTTGATGTGGTGGATTACATTAATTGACTTGCGTATATTGAACCAACTTTGCATCCCTGGGATGGATCCAGTTTGAACATGGTGTATGATATTTTTGATGACCTGTTGAAGTCGATTGGACAGAATTTTGTTGAGAATTTTTGCATCTATGTTCATCAGGGAAATCGTTCTATAGTTCTGTTTTGTTGATGAGTCCCTGCCTGGTTTTGGGATGAGGGCTATACTGGCTTCATAGAATAAGTCTGGTAGTGAACGTTCTCTTTCAATTTCATTGAAGATTTTGAAAAATATTGGTGTGACTTCTGTTTTGAAAGCCTTGTAGAATTCTGCTGTGAATCCATCTGGACATGGGCTTTTCTCTGATGGGAAATCACTTATTGCTGTTTCTATTTCAAGGCTGGGTATGAGTCTGTTTAGAAGGTTTAAATCTTCATGGTTGAGTTTGGGGGTATCAATTTTTTCTAGAAAATCATCCATTTCTTCCAGGTTCTCGAATTTGTTGGCACAAAGGTTTGCAAAATAGTCCCTTATTGTGTTCTGAATTTTGGTTGTTTCTGTGGTGATGTTACCTGTTTTATCTCGGATCTTGTTTATGTGGGTGTGCTGCCATCGTTTTTTGGTCAGGTTTGCTAGGAATTTGACTATCTTGTTAATATTCTCAAAGAACCAAGTCTTTGTTTTGTTGATTGTTGCGATGGTTTTTTTTCTCTCTCTCAAGTATATTTAATTCTGATTCGATTTTAATTATTTGCTTCCATCTATTGACTTGGGGGTATGGCTTCTTGTTCTCTTTTGAGAAGATTAAGGTGATTCCGTAAGTTGTTGAGTTGCTGTTTATCCAGATTGTTGGTGTAGGCACTCAGATATAAATTTTCGTCTGAGTACTGCCTTTGCTGTGTCCCAAAGGAGGTGGTACTTTGTGCACTCACCTTGGTTGAATGCCATAAATATTGAATTACTGGTCTAATTTCTTCAATGACCCACTGATGGTTCAGCAGTGTGTTGCTTAGTCTCCATGGATTGTATCATTTTGTGTGGTGGCTGTTTGAGTTGAGCTTTAATTTTAATCTATTGTGGTCTGAGGGAAGGCAGGGAATGATTTTGATACTTCTGAATTTGTACAGATTTTCTTTGTGCCCTAAGATGTGATATATTTTGGAGAATGTTTCATGGGCTGCTGAAAAGAATGTGTATTCTGGTATTGCTTGATGGAATATTCTGTAGATGTTGGTTAAGTCTAGTTGGTCTATGCAGTTGATTAGTTCTGTGGATTCTTTGGTCAGTTTTTGGCCTGTTGGTCTGTCCAGAGGTGACAGTGGAGTGTTAAAGTCTCCAACAATCAATGTGTTTGGGACTATGAGTGATTTTAGAGTCAGTAGTGTTGGTTTGATGAAGTTGGGTTCTCCTGTATTTGGTGTGTGGATAGTTAAGATGGTTATATCCTCCTGTAGGAGACATCGCTTTATTAGTATGTAGTAACCTTCTTTGTCTCTTCTTACCATTTTTCATTTGAAGTCGATTTTATCTGATGCTAGAATTCCACTCCAGCCTGCATTTGGGGGCCATTTATTGGTAGATTTTATTCCAGCCTTTCACCTTTAGAAGAAGTTTGCTTTTGCTAGATAGATGTGTCTCTTGGAGGCAGCAGAAAGACGGATCTTGATGTTTGATCCAAGTAATGAGCCTATGTCGTTTGAATGAAGAATTAAGTCCATTAATGTTGAGAGTTAGGTTTGAGAGATGATCATTTGTCCTTTCATTGTAGCTATCTTGTTAAAAGCTGTGTCTTCCCAATTCTTGATCTAATATTCTGGTTTTCTATTTAGGGTTCATTTCTCTGTCTGTATTGGGATCTTGATTATTTTCCCTGTATAGTACATCTTTGAGGATTTTCTGTAAAGCTGGTTTGGTGGAGATACATTGTTTCAGTTTTTCCTTCCTGTGGAAGACTTTTATTTGACCTTCAGCTATGAATGAGAGTTTAGATGGGTACAGCATTCTTGGTTGATATTTATTATTATTTAGGGTTTGGCATACCTCATTCCAGGATCCCCTTGCTTTTCATGGTCTCTGCTGAGAAGTCTGGGGTAATTCTGCTTGCTTTTCCTTTATTTGTGATTACTTTCTTCTCCGTAACATCTTTAAGGATTCTTTCCTTGGACTCTACTGATCCTGTTATGATCACAATGTGTCAGTGGGATGTCCTATTCTGATCTGGTCGCTTTGGGGTTCTAAATGCTTCTTGTATCTGTATCGGCCTACCTTCCTGGATAGTTGGGAAGTTCTTGGCTAATATTCTGTTAAATAGGTTGCATATTCCATTAACTTCTTTCTCCTGGTTTTTCTCAATTCCTATTCGCCTCAAATAGTGCTTCCTGCTTGTGTCTTGGAGCTCCTGGAGTGATCTGCTTTATCGATTGGATTGGTTTTGTATTTTTGTGTGACATTTCTCCATAGATTCTAGGGAATCTTCAGCTCCTGAGATTTGATCCTCTGCTTCACCTACTTGAGACTGCAGGCTAGTTACTTGATTTTGAATCTCTTTTCCTTCAGACTGGTCTTTCCTGATGATTTCCATGTCCTTGCTAGAAGTATCTCTTAGGTCCTGCATGGACATCTTTACATTATTAATTTGGTTTTGAGTGCTGTCTCTCAAAACTTTTAGCTGGGTATTTATCTTTTCATATGACTCTTGAAGTTCATTTATCTTTCTCTTTGTTGAGGCCATGAAATCATCTATTACTTTATGGATGGATTGAGGTATGGATGGATTCAAACTTTTCATTTAACATGTTTATCAGTAGACTTTGTAGAGCATTTTGAGGGTTCTCTTCTATGTCTTTGATTGACTGCTCTGCTTCCTGCTTGTTTTGAGTGGGAGATATGACTGCATTGTTTGCCATCTTGTGTTTCTTCTGCCCATTTGGATTGGGAATGCCTATTTAAGAGGACCTGTGAGCACTGTTTAAGACCCAAAGCAGACCTTACCAAGCACTGTTGTGTAAATCTTAGAAGTTCACAATTATACACAGATACTTGGTATAACTGTATATAAAATTAGATTTGGTGTTCCTAAAAATACAATTTCAAAATAACAACCAATCCTGTATTCAATAGTTAATAAGTACTGTTAAAATACTATGAGCTGGATTTCTCTATAAACCACTTTGATTAACTTGGATTGAACAGGGATATCCTCTATCCAATAACCCAGCAATGATATTCATAGGCAGCATCATCACTGTCATGCAGATCTCCAAGAGCAGAGGCAGCTTGGCATCAAGTACGGAGACCTTTGTGTAGCGGACAGCACAAGAGGGGAGCCTTCGCCATATGATTGGTTTCCGGGAACTTCAAAAAACAAGTAACGTGTAAACACTTTGAACTCCCTCTGTCCAACCTCATACCTGACACACTCATGCAACCGCACATGAACAAAAAATTCCTCACAGGCGAGCCGACTCTCTCTCTCTCTCTTTTTCTCTCTTCCTCCCCGCCACCCCCACATGCTCACTATAACACACTGTGCCGGGTCCTCCTGGATCTACATCCACATACCTATTTGCACATATGCAGACGTAGGCTTAGGAAGCACACTCTTGTACAGCATCAGGAACACACGCATGTAGGCAAGCAGGGGCACACACACGCACACGTGAGCGCACCCAGTACACAGTGGCTTGGAAGGTGCTAAGGGGTTTTCGAGGACTGTGTCCTACTTGCTCAAGTCCAGGATGTTGTTCTCGTGGTGGGCGTGGCTAAGGAGCCCAGCACTGCTTACTGGACAGTCCATTGGCACTTGGGCCTCCCCCTGCTGTCCTCACCAGTCTCCCATTCCCTGAACCATGCAGCTTCGGAGACCTGGGTAGCAAGAAACTCTTCGGGAAAGCAATCAAGGCAGAAATGTCAATGTAACAGGACCACATGATTACGCCCCAGTAGTGCCCCAACCAAGGATGGCATTCGTTACCCCTCAGGTCTACACCCTAAAGCCCAGCGCTGCGCGCAGAGAATGGGGCAGGCCTGTGCCCCAGAATCCCTTGCCTCTTCTCCCTTCTACTTGGTCCCAGGGTGGTGGGGCGCCCAACCTGTCCTTCCTAGCCACCACCTGCCATCTGCAGCTGAGTTCCTGAGGCTTGTCCCCTGCACACATACCTCCTTTGCTGATAACTCCCTCCGAGTTCTCTCTCCTAGCCCTCCTGTCCCTGCCTTGCTGCTCTGGACTGCTTTCAACTCACACATGCCTCTGCGTTACTGCCTCTTTGCCTCTGCCTCTGCTTCCCAATTTCCCCCTCCTCCTCTTGAGGTTCACAGGCTGCACACCTCCCCATGCACCTCTTCACTTCTTCTGGGGAAATTACAACTGCCTCACCCTGGCCTAGCCCTTCTTATCTTCTCCAAATCTCCCTCTGCTCTCACCCTCTGCACACCTGGGATCTCTCAGTCCTCTGGTGAACACCAATCCCCATTTATCTAATCTGTTGTCTGCCTGCTCTGTGCCCAAGCCCCTCTGCTCCTTTTCTGTGCACAGGAGGTTTGTGACAAAGGTAGGAGGGAAGCGGCACTCCTTTCCTGCCTTCTGGTTTTATGACTGACATCCGATTGGTCTGGAAACGGCCTCTGCCCCCTTGGCCAAGACCATCTGAAGACCTTGCCTGGCTTGCTAGGCAGCAGCCCTGTGTTTTTCTGAGCAGGAAAGACTGCACATATGCGACCCACTATGCAGAAAAGCCTCCAGGGGGTGGCCGGATGTTTTGTTTCTCCATTCCTTGCCCACTTTGTTGATGTGTGCTTTCATTTGCATTCCAACAGGAACAGCCTTAAGGGAGGGGTAGTGAGGCTGCTTAGAGGTAGGCAGTTGGTGCTCACAGGCCAGCAGGTGCCTCACTAACATTGCATTTGCACCTGGGGTGCTGGGAAGCCTCTGGGCAGTGCCCATATGGTTTGGAGCTCTGTGACATGGCCAGGTACTAGGCGCCTCCTGCTGACTTGAGCCAGTGTTCCAACTGGAGTTGCCATAGCAAAAAGTGCACAGGGCCCCTTGGGGGTTTGCTGTAAGTTCTCACTAGTTCTCACAGGCCTTCGGGGATGCACAGGATGTGTAGAGCCGCACATCCCTCCCCTGACCATTCTGCTGGGAACGGCTTGGGCCAGGGTCCTAGGCAAATACACTTTCCACCTCCCCTCCTGCTCCATCTTCCCACATCCTGGTTGAACCCGTGTGACACAGCTCCCCACCGCCTCTGCCCTTGCCAGTCCTGGAAGTGGCTGGTGTATGGATCCGCCACCTCTCTCACAATCAACCTCATCTCTCTTGCTGAGAGCATAAGGGAGATACAACGTTAGCAGGTCAGCGAATCTGGGCATCTCCTTTCTGCGCTAGTGTCTGCTTAACTCTTGTCTTCCCGCTTGCCTTGGCCTCTCTGGCCCAGATCCCTGCCTGCTACTTCCTGCAATTGAGCAGCCAAGGATTATACTGGCTAGAGACAGGAGCTGGCAATCCTGGTGCCCGTGGCTCACAGCCATATGTTTTAGGCTCCTTCAGGAAGCTCTGCTAAGACACCAGGGAAAGGGGTATCTGACCCTTCCCTGCCGTGACCAAGGCACACTAGCACCCAGCAATGATATTCATAGGCAGCATCATCACTGTCATGCAGATCTCCAAGAGCAGAGGCAGCTTGGCATCAAGTACGGAGACCTTTGTGTAGCGGACAGCACAAGAGGGGAGCCTTCGCCATATGATTGGTTTCCGGGAACTTCAAAAAACAAGTAACGTGTAAACACTTTGAACTCCCTCTGTCCAACCTCATACCTGACACACTCATGCAACCGCACATGAACAAAAAATTCCTCACAGGCGAGCCGACTCTCTCTCTCTCTCTCTTTCTCTCTCTTCCTCCCCGCCACCCCCACATGCTCACTATAACACACTGTGCCGGGTCCTCCTGGATCTACATCCACATACCTATTTGCACATATGCAGACTTAGGCTTAGGAAGCACACTCCTGTACAGCATCAGGAACACACGCATGTAGGCAAGCAGGGGCACACACACGCACACGTGAGCGCACCCAGTACACAGTGGCTTGGAAGGTGCTAAGGGGTTTTCGAGGACTGTGTCCTACTTGCTCAAGTCCAGGGTGTTGTTCTTGTGGTGGGCGTGGCTAAGGAGCCCAGAGCTGCTTACTGGACAGTCCATTGGCACTTGGGCCTCCCCCTGCTGTCCTCACCAGTCTCCCATTCCCTGAACCATGCAGCTTCGGAGACCTGGGTAGCAACAAACTCTTCGGGAAAGCAATCAAGGCAGAAATGTCAATGTAACAGGACCACATGATTACGCCCCAGTAGTGCCCCTACCAAGGATGGCATTCGTTACCCCTCAGGTCTACACCCCAAAGCCCAGGGCTTCGCGCAGAGAATGGGGCAGGCCTGTGCCCCAGAATCCCTTGCCTCTTCTCCCTTCTACTTGGTCCCAGGGTGGTGGGGCGCCCAACCTGGCCTTCCTAGCCACCACCTGCCATCTGCAGCTGAGTTCCTGAGGCTTGTCCCCTGCACACATACCTCCTTTGCTGATAACTCCCTCCGAGTTCTCTCTCCTAGCCCTCCTGTCCCTGCCTTGCTGCTCTGGACTGCTTTCAACTCACACATGCCTCTGCGTCACTGCCTCTTTGCCTCTGCCTCTGCTTCCCAATTTCCCCCTCCTCCTCTTGAGGTTCACAGGCTGCACACCTCCCCATGCACCTCTTCACTTCTTCTGGGGAAATGACAACTGCCTCACCCTGGCCTAGACCTTGTTATCTTCTCCAAATCTCCCTCTGCTCTCACCCTCTGCACACCTGGGATCTCTCAGTCCTCTGGTGAACACCAATCCCCATTTATCTAATCTGTTGTCTGCCTGCTCTGTGCCCAAGCCCCTCTGCTCCTTTTCTGTGCACAGGAGGTTTGTGACAAAGGTAGGAGGGAAGCGGCACTCCTTTCCTGCCTTCTGGTTTTATGACTGACATCCGATTGGTCTGGAAACGGCCTCTGCCCCCTTGGCCAAGACCACCTGAAGACCTTGCCTGGCTTGCTAGGCAGCAGCCCTGTGTTTTTCTGAGCAGGAAGGACTGCACATATGCGACCCACTATGCAGAAACGCCTCGAGGGGGTGGCCGGATGTTTTGTTTCTCCATTCCTTGCCCACTTTGTTGATGTGTGCTTTCATTTGCATTCCAACAGGAACAGCCTTAAGGGAGGGGTAGTGAGGCTGCTTAGAGGTAGGCAGTTGGTGCTCACAGGCAAGCAGTGCCTCCTGGTGCCTCACTAACAGTGCATTTGCACCTGGGGTGCTGGGATGCCTCTGGGCAGTGCCCATATGGTTTGGAGCTCTGTGACATGGCCAGGTACTAGGCGCCTCCTGCTGACTTGAGCCAGTGTTCCAACTGGAGTTGCCATAGCAAAAAGGGCACAGGGCCCCTTGGGGGTTTGCTGTAAGTTCTCACTAGTTCTCACAGGCCTTCGGGGATGCACAGGATGTGTAGAGCCGCACATCCCTCCCCTGACCATTCTGCTGGGAACGGCTTGGGCCAGGGTCCTAGGCAAATACACTTTCCACCTCCCCTCCTGCTCCATCTTCCCACATCCTGGTTGAACCCGTGTGACACAGCTCCCAACCGCCTCTGCCCTTGCCAGTCCTGGAAGTGGCTGGTGTATGGATCCGCCACCTCTCTCACAATCAACCTCATCTCTCTTGCTCAGAGCATAAGGGAGATACAAGGTTAGCAGGTCAGCGAATCTGGGCATCTCCTTTCTGCGCTAGTGTCTGCTTAACTCTTGTCTTCCCGCTTGCCTTGGCCTCTCTGGCCCAGATCCTTGCCTGCTACTTCCTGCTATTGAGCAGCCAAGGATTATACTGGCTAGAGGCAGGAGCTGGCAATCCTGGTGCCCGTGGCTCACAGCCATATGTTTTAGGCTCCTTCAGGAAGCTCTGCTAAGACACCAGGGAAAGGGATATCTGACCCTTCCCTGCCGTGACCAAGGCACACTAGCACCCAGCAATGATATTCATACGCAGCATCATCACTGTCATGCAGATCTCCAAGAGCAGAGGCAGCTTGGCATCAAGTACGGAGACCTTTGTGTAGAGGACAGCACAAGAGGGGAGCCTTCGCCATATGATTGGTTTCCGGGAACTTCAAAAACAAGTAACGTGTAAAAACTTTGAACTCCCTCTGTCCAACCTCATACCTGACACACTCATGCAACCGCACATGATCAAAAAATTCCTCACAGGCGAGCCGCCTCTCTCTCTCTCTCTCTCTTTCTCTCTCTTCCTCCCCGCCACCCCCACATGCTCACTATAACACACTGTGCCGGGTCCTCCTGGATCTACATCCACATACCTATTTGCACATATGCAGACTTAGGCTTAGGAAGCACACTCCTGTACAGCATCAGGAACACACGCATGTAGGCAAGCAGGGGCACACACACGCACACGTGAGCGCACCCAGTACACAGTGGCTTGGAAGGTGCTAAGGGGTTTTCGAGGACTGTGTCCTACTTGCTCAAGTCCAGGGTGTTGTTCTTGTGGTGGGCGTGGCTAAGGAGCCCAGAGCTGCTTACTGGACAGTCCATTGGCACTTGGGCCTCCCCCTGCTGTCCTCACCAGTCTCCCATTCCCTGAACCATGCAGCTTCGGAGACCTGGGTAGCAACAAACTCTTCGGGAAAGCAATCAAGGCAGAAATGTCAATGTAACAGGACCACATGATTACGCCCCAGTAGTGCCCCAACCAAGGATGGCATTCGTTACCCCTCAGGTCTACACCCTAAAGCCCAGTGCTGGGCGCAGAGAATGGGGCAGGCCTGTGCCCCAGAATCCCTTGCCTCTTCTCCCTTCTACTTGGTCCCAGGGTGGTGGGGCGCCCAACCTGGCCTTCCTAGCCACCACCTGCCATCTGCAGCTGAGTTCCTGAGGCTTGTCCCCTGCACACATACCTCCTTTGCTGATAACTCCCTCCGAGTTCTCTCTCCTAGCCCTCCTGTCCCTGCCTTGCTGCTCTGGACTGCTTTCAACTCACACATGCCTCTGCGTCACTGCCTCTTTGCCTCTGCCTCTGCTTCCCAATTTCCCCCTCCTCCTCTTGAGGTTCACAGGCTGCACACCTCCCCATGCACCTCTTCACTTCTTCTGGGGAAATGACAACTGCCTCACCCTGGCCTAGCCCTTCTTATCTTCTCCAAATCTCCCTCTGCTCTCACCCTCTGCACACCTGGGATCTCTCAGTCCTCTGGTGAACACCAATCCCCATTTATCTAATCTGTTGTCTGCCTGCTCTGTGCCCAAGCCCCTCTGCTCCTTTTCTGTGCACAGGAGGTTTGTGACAAAGGTAGGAGGGAAGCGGCACTCCTTTCCTGCCTTCTGGTTTTATGACTGACATCCGATTGGTCTGGAAACGGCCTCTGCCCCCTTGGCCAAGACCACCTGAAGACCTTGCCTGGCTTGCTAGGCAGCAGCCCTGTGTTTTTCTGAGCAGGAAGGACTGCACATATGCGACCCACTATGCAGAAAAGCCTCCAGGGGGTGGCAGGATGTTTTGTTTCTCCATTCCTTGCCCACTTTGTTGATGTGTGCTTTCATTTGCATTCCAACAGGAACAGCCTTAAGGGAGGGGTAGTGAGGCTGCTTAGAGGTAGGCAGTTGGTGCTCACAAGCCAGCAGGTGCCTCACTAACAGTGCATTTGCACCTGGGGTGCTGGGAAGCCTCTGGGCAGTGCCCATATGGTTTGGAGCTCTGTGACATGGCCAGGTACTAGGCGCCTCCTGCTGACTTGAGCCAGTGTTCCAACTAGAGTTGCCATAGCAAAAAGGGCACAGGGCCCCTTGGGGGTTTGCTGTAAGTTCTCACTAGTTCTCACAGGCCTTCGGGGATGCACAGGATGTGTAGAGCCGCACATCCCTCCCCTGACCATTCTGCTGGGAACGGCTTGGGCCAGGGTCCTAGGCAAATACACTTTCCACCTCCCCTCCTGCTCCATCTTCCCACATCCTGGTTGAACCCGTGTGACACAGCTCCCCACCGCCTCTGCCCTTGCCAGTCCTGGAAGTGGCTTGTGTATGGATCCGCCACCTCTCTCACAATCAACCTCATCTCTCTTGCTCAGAGCATAAGGGAGATACAAGGTTAGCAGGTCAGCGAATCTGGGCATCTCCTTTCTGCGCTAGTGTCTGCTTAACTCTTGTCTTCCCGCTTGCCTTGGCCTCTCTGGCCCAGATCCCTGCCTGCTACTTCCTGCTATTGAGCAGCCAAGGATTATACTGGCTAGAGGCAGGAGCTGGCAATCCTGGTGCCCGTGGCTCACAGCCATATGTTTTAGGCTCCTTCAGGAAGCTCTGCTAAGACACCAGGGAAAGGGATATCTGACCCTTCCCTGCCGTGACCAAGGCACACTAGCACCCAGCAATGACATTCATAGGCAGCATCATCACTGTCATGCAGATCTCCAAGAGCAGAGGAAGCTTGGCATCAAGTACGGAGACCTTTGTGTAGAGGACAGCACAAGAGGGGAGCCTTGGCCATATGATTGGTTTCCGGGAACTTCAAAAAACAAGTAACGTGTAAACACTTTGAACTCCCTCTGTCCAACCTCATACCTGACACACTCATGCAACCGCACATGAACAAAAAATTCCTCACAGGCGAGCCGCCTCTCTCTCTCTCTCTTTCTCTCTCTTCCTCCCCGCCACCCCCACATGCTCACTATAACACACTGTGCCGGGTCCTCCTGGATCTACATCCACATACCTATTTGCACATATGCAGACTTAGGCTTAGGAAGCACACTCCTGTACAGCATCAGGAACACACGCATGTAGGCAAGCAGGGACACACACACGCACACGTGAGCGCACCCAGTACACAGTGGCTTGGAAGGTGCTAAGGGGTTTTCGAGGACTTTGTCCTACTCGCTCAAGTCCAGGGTGTTGTTCTTGTGGTGGGCGTGGCTAAGGAGCCCAGCGCTGCTTACTGGACAGTCCATTGGCACTTGGGCCTCCCCCTGCTGTCCTCACCAGTCTCCCATTCCCTGAACCATGCAGCTTCGGAGACCTGGGTAGCAACAAACTCTTCGGGAAAGCAATCAAGGCAGAAATGTCAATGTAACAGGACCACATGATTACGCCCCAGTAGTGCCCCAACCAAGGATGGCATTCGTTACCCCTCAGGTCTACACCCTAAAGCACAGCGCTGCTCGCAGAGAATGGGGCAGGCCTGTGCCCCAGAATCCCTTGCCTCTTCTCCCTTCTACTTGGTCCCAGGGTGGTGGGGCGCCCAACCTGTCCTTCCTAGCCACCACCTGCCATCTGCAGCTGAGTTCCTGAGGCTTGTCCCCTGCACACATACCTCCTTTGCTGATAACTCCCTCCGAGTTCTCTCTCCTAGCCCTCCTGTCCCTGCCTTGCTGCTCTGGACTGCTTTCAACTCACACATGCCTCTGCGTCACTGCCTCTTTGCCTCTGCCTCTGCTTCCCAATTTCCCCCTCCTCCTCTTGAGGTTCACAGGCTGCACACCTTCCTATGCACCTCTTCACTTCTTCTGGGGAAATTACAACTGCCTCACCCTGGCCTAGCCCTTCTTATCTTCTCCAAATCTCCCTCTGCTCTCACCCTCTGCACACCTGGGATCTCTCAGTCCTCTGGTGAACACCAATCCCCATTTATCTAATCTGTTGTCTGCCTGCTCTGTGCCCAAGCCCCTCTGTTCCTTTTCTGTGCACAGGAGGTTTGTGACAAAGGTAGGAGGGAAGCGGCACTCCTTTCCTGCCTTCTGGTTTTATGACTGACATCCGATTGGTCTGGAAACGGCCTCTGCCCCCTTGGCCAAGACCACCTGAAGACCTTGCCTGGCTTGCTAGGCAGCAGCCCTGTGTTTTTCTGAGCAGGAAGGACTGCACATATGCGACCCACTATGCAGAAAAGCCTCCAGGGGGTGGCCGGATGTTTTGTTTCTCCATTCCTTGCCCACTTTGTTGATGTGTGCTTTCATTTGCATTCCAACAGGAACAGCCTTAAGGGAGGGGTGTGAGGCTGCTTAGAGGTAGGCAGTTGGTGCTCACAGGCCAGCAGGGCCTCCTGGTGCCTCACTAACAGTGCATTTGCACCTGGGGTGCTGGGAAGCCTCTGGGCAGTGCCCATATGATTTGGACCTCTGTGACATGGCCAGGTACTAGGCGCCTCCTGCTGACTTGAGCCAGTGTTCCAACTGGAGTTGCCATAGCAAAAAGGGCACAGGGCCCCTTGGGGGTTTGCTGTAATTTCTCACTAGTTCTCACAGGCCTTCGGGGATGCACAGGATGTGTAGATCCGCACATCCCTCCTGCCGGGCCAGCCAGCAGGGGGACAAGAATCCTGACTGAGGGGCGGCAGGGATACGGAAAAGGAAAAATAAGGCAAGAGAAAAAAGACAAGAGACAAAGATGGGGTACGGGAGGTCTGCAGCCGCAAGGTTGAACCTCAAGACTGCAGCAACAGTTTATTCTTAACTTCCAGCTTATATGCAGTTTTGGAACCAGGGAATAGCATAGGGTTGTTAAAATTCCAGAACACAAAGAGGCTTTGAAGTTTACAACATTTGATTACAGTAAACACAAGGTAACAAAGCAATTCCGGACAGTGGCAGTGGACTTTGCCTTTAGCATATCCTGGCGGTAACAGCACAGCCAGAGGTGATAATGAACCTAGGTGCAAGTTTGGCTCCCGACATCTTGGCAACATCGGCACAGCCACATGTCAGGATGAGCTTAGCTGCTATCTCGGCTCCCGACAGTTCCCCCGTCTTTTTATTAGAAGAAGCGAACCCGCCTGTCTTAGGTGGGGTGAGTACCTCAGCCTTCCTTACCCGTCTTAGGGAACAACTTCAGAGCAGTGCTGAAGGCCCTGTCTTAGATCGGTCTAGGCTGGCACTGCCTCATACCCGTCTCTGGCTGCGGTTCCTCTCGGGGGAAATTCATTTACTTGGAGCTTGACCTTATGGAGCTGGCTGGCTAAACTCATGAAAGAGTTTTGCAATATGCGTACAATGCAAGGAAGACATAGGCAAGCCATCAGCAAAAGTATCCCTGGGCCGAGCAATGTCATTAGCAGCCCCTTAACATTAGATAAGGAAGGGACATACTGTTGAAGTTGTTCAAACAGTTCTTTTGCTGTTTCTGCCACTTTAAAGTCCAAGGGCGGGGCCTGTTCTAGTCCGGCTATTTTTCTATGGAGTTGAAAGAGATCTAAGGACAAGTTATTATGGTGCCAAATACCATTTAGATGTGCTACAACTTGTTCCCAAGGATAGCTCGACCCATTATACTTATGGAGGGTCACAGGAAAAAAGTCAAACACAGCATGACAGCGTACCCATTGCAAAGTTTGTAAGGCACGAATTTGTTCTCCCAGTGACAACACAGATTCATATAATGCTTCTAATTTTGTTCTACCTTATCATCAATCCTGCCTTGAAAGTGCAGGGCTTGCGTGGTATTATGAGCAAGCTGATTAACATGGTGAGCTGTCTGCACATTTTGTGTTAAAGCCACAGTAGCCGCTGCAGCAGAGGCAGCTAAAGCAATAAAGGCTAAAATTCCTGCTAATAATAGCCCTACAAATCGTCTAGGGCGCATAAGTTCTTTTAAATGTTTTAACACTTGAATACCTGTTTCTTTATACCAAGCTTCAGATAAGTTTACAGGAAGCATAACAAATGGTGGTTGCTTAATAATAATTACAGAATCAGTAAGACCACTATACAAGCAATTTGTAAAAGAACAGTTAGTGCAGGTAACATCAAAGTACATGGCTCCTATAGAAATATTAAAAGGTCCATACATAATAGCATAAGGGGGTGTTACACAACTCATAATATTTTTTTTAAAGAAGTAGAAGTGGGCCAGGAGATATTATTCAGAGCAGCCACTAACATCCAGACATGGCGCTGAGGGCGTCCATTCATCCACCACAGACCTGGGTTGAACTTATTGGTGAGATTAGCTCCAGACCAGTCCATCAGCTGAGAATTAGTTCCTGAAATATTGGTTATAAAAGGGTGATCGTGTCTACACTTTACGGGGTGCAGTTCTCCCGTGGATTCTACAATTTGAGAGGAGTTGATGCAGCGAGGTATCATGAAGGACGAGGTAGAATTGGCATGTACAGGAAACCCAGTAGGCAATGAAGCCATTTGTATATTATATACTTGACTATTATCAGGAATCCAAATTCTATATTTTATGGATTGCATCACAGTACAGCCTGGAATATAACTGTTGGAGTCAGTTGTAAAACATAAAGGGGTTCCAATGCCAGAAGCTGCAAAATCTCCCATCTTAACGTGCTGGACAAAAGGGTCTGGAGCTGTACCGTACGCTGATCTGTTGACATGGACAAACACCTCAGCTCCCTCCCAGGTCGCAGGGTGCACAATCTGTGGATCTGGCACATAAGCCCAGTGGGTCAGCGCTTGTACCATTCTGATGAGTTTCCACAATCCGAACACAACGCTCAGGTAGCCAGCGGGCATCATTTTCATCCTGTGGAAAAACACAGACATGTCCTCAACGCCATGTCAGTACCGGATCGGGCCTGTGCCAAGCACTTGTTAAAGGATCTTTTCACTTAACTTGGGCAAAAGCTCTTTGCTCTCTCTTTTCCCAGAACCGCTGTGCTGCGGAATGGCCATTGAAATCCAATTTGCTCTCTCTTTTCCCAGAACCGCTGTGCTGCAGAATGGCCATTGAAATCCAAATTTAAAAAATTTTGTATGAATAAAGTATGAGAAAGTATATTAACAGGAGAGAAGGGGTATAGTTCCCCCCCTTTTAATTTAGAAATTTGGTGTTTTAACAAACCGTTGGCCCGTTTGACAATTCCTTGACCATGAGGATTATAGGGGATTCCTGTAGAGTGAACAATTTGGTAAGATTTGCAAAAAGTTTGAAAAGTTTGTCCAACATATCTTGGACCATTATCAGTTTTAATTTGTTTAGGAAGTCCCATAGTAGCAAAGCAGCGTAAGGCATGGGAGATACAATGTTTGCCAGCTTCCCCGCTAAGGCTTAGAAAGAAGATATGGCACTTCCCACCTGATTTGGCTGGAACCTCTGTTCGCCATGTGTGACTAAGACTTGTCACCCAGACATCTGTTTGCAGGACAGAGTGAGACAAGTGTGACCTCAACTCAGTTCCTGTGGACACATGCCCATCCATTCAAGTTGACACTCTTGAGGCTAGGCTGAGTCTCAGAGCCAAGGGTCAGTAGCAAAGAAGCAAATTTGTGTTGTTTGTACTCACTGATGGCTTCTGCTAGAACTCAGGTCTTACTGGGGTTTTCCCAGGTAGCCTCTGTGGGAAGGCTTTGAGGACGATTTATCGAATGGCTTCTCACAGTAGGAGAGGCTCTTTGTGATTTACTTTCTATAACTAGGAGAGTTTTAAGTGCTAGCAATCTTAGGATTTGTCCCCTGGGCAGAGGGACTCCAGAGCTAGAAGCCTAATAAGGAATCCAGAATGAGCTGGATATGTCTAGACTGCAATCTTAGATCTGATACTAAATAATGGTGTGACTGTGATCAAATGAATGCACTTCATTTTTTCACCAGGAAAAAAAAAGACTAGAAATTCCTTCTCCATTGTACGATTTATGTAAATTGTTTGGCATATTAGTGTTTAGAGCTTAAATAATACTTCTGTTTTTTTTGTGTTGGTTTTTTTTTTGTAAGTTTCTCAGAAAGACTAGGCAAATTCTCTTACCACTAAAGCTGCACCCACAGTTCATTAGTCTTTTTCTTACATTCCTTCCTCTGCTCCACAGAGGAACAAGTGGGAAATGTTGCAAAAGTTGCTCAGAACCTAAAGCTAATGTACATGGCGGTTAGTTAAACATCTGTAGGTCATTTATAAAGATAATCTTGCCTGTCAGTATCTCTTGGTGTTGTAGCAGTGGAATTTGGGGTTTTCATGATACCTAGTTTTGTCTCCAAAGTGTTCACCAAAATGACAGGGGAAACAGACCATTTAGACCGAAGCATACCGGGTAGAAAGACTTGGATTTATTGGGCATGGACTTAGTAAAGAGTGTCTTTACAGCTTCAATATGAGATGTTTACCAAAATGAGTGTCTTCTCCATCTGACTCGTAGACCTATTCAAATCAGATTTATTTATACAGTGATATTTATAACATAAAATTGGACAGTCATTATTATATCATCTTTGTCCTCAGTAGAAAGGCATATTTACCTTTTTTGTAAGATCAAGAGACGCTCTAGAAAACCAAAAGAAAATTTTCTTTTAAGAACCCCAAATAATTCATCAAAGCTATGTTTAGCAGATTTGCGTTAGCAATGGCAGAGACAAGGAAATAACAGCTGCTATTTGTGGCTTGATCCCTGTCATACCTGACTGTCTCTAAGAGAGTAACTTGGCTCGTCACTATGGCTACAGAATTCTACTTCAGGTTGTGTTCTTTGGATCTTCCATGAAGTATGCATAAAGCAGGCATATTTACAGAAAGGTTTCTCTGTCCAGCCAATGAAGAACGATGGGAATGGATACACCATTCAAGTGATGAGAACACATTCATCAGTACCATTGGCCTCCTCAGCCTATTAGGTGTTGAAAAGATATGTCCCGGCCATCCCAGAGGACCATGCAGAGATCATCACAGACAGGAGAAGAAGGTTCAAAAGGAGGTTTATTAGTGGGGCCATAGTTCCCATGGGAGAGGGAGCTACATGGTGTCTGCACCTTATCCAGGTGGCAGCTTCTCTCTCTGGGGGTAAAGGGGAAGTAGATAGGTAGTGAGTAGGAGTGGCTCATTAGGTATGGGTGGATCTGGGGGCTAGTGGGAGGAGCTGAGGACCTGAGGCTAAGGAAATGCAAACAGGTATAAGAACCTCTGTGGTGTCATCCATGAAGAATAGGAAATGAAGAAAGCCACCTTGGCTTTTTCATTAACATGTTACACAATCTTGTGCAAATCATTTCCACATATGGCTTTTTACAAACTGGTCATATCATTGTAAGTAAGAGCTGGGCAATAACGACTTAGCATCTTAGTCAATTCTCTACCTAGCATAAATTCTAAACAGTACCAGATTTTGGGATTATTTTTGGGGGGGAGCAAATAAGGCAGACTTGCCCTGTATCCTCATGGAGTTTCTAGTTCCATGAAGATGACACCAAATGTTAATTTGAAAAGGACTTTCCATGTGGGATAAGCAAAATCAAGAGGAGTACATTTTGGAGCATATAACCTAAATCTATGAAATGTTTACAATATGGGAAGTTGTTTAAATGGTTTGGTGGTAGAGAAAGAAAACTATACTTATGTTTCAGAAATTCATAATAGAAGAAAATATGGCTCCTGAGAAAATCTGTAGGAATGGATACAAAGTTTGTTGGTTGCCTTTTGAATTTCTAAGAATTGATGGATAGGTAGATAAAGGTACACTGGTAGCTGATCTGCTGATATTCCAAATGAAAGAAACATGATATTTTTTTTCTTGTTCATGGGGCTTGAACTCTGGGCCTGGGCTCTGTCCCTGAGCTCTTCAGCTCTACCACCTGAGCCACTTTCTAAACATGATTTTTAATATAGAATGGACAGCCTGTTCTATATGATGATAGTCTATTCTATTCTATGAATAGTGAGATTAAAGTTGAGAACTTCTTGTGTGGAGTGTTTAACAGCTACAGGTAAAAAGTGAGACTAGAAGCCATCTGGTGGTGGCTCAGTTATAATTCTAGCTTCTTAGGAGATTGCAATCTGAAGGTTGAGATTCAAAGCCAGCCTAGGCAGGAATTTCCATGAGTCTCTCACCTTCAATAGCCACCAAAAAGCCAAAGTAGAGCTGTGGCTCAAGTGATAGAAAGCCAGCCTTGAGCAAAAAAGTTAAGGGGCATTGCCCAGGCCCTGAGTTCAAGCCCTAGTATGAGCATACACAGAAAGTAGATACTTCTTAAGGTATCCTCTATACTTATGAAATGACTATTTACAAAATGGGAGTAAATGCCAACAAGCGCAAGTACCCCTCATTCCCAAGTGGGAGCAGTACAGATCCTGGTGATGGATTGAGGTCGCCCCAGTATGGTGATGGACGTAAATGGTCACGCTTGCTTTGAGATAGAGCATTCTTCCCCCTGGTGTCAGAGCCTTTGTGTTCCTTTGCTAATCCAGTGGATTTGAGCATATAAAACTCCATGTCTTGCTGTATACATTTTCAATGATATAGAGAACAGAAACAGTTTTACCTTAAGAAACTTGAATAAGCAACTTGAGATGGTGAATGTTATGGAAATGAAAATGGCAGATATTCTCCACTTCCTGTGACACAGAACAGGGCACAGTGATGAGGGTGCCCCCACGAATGTCCCCAGTAAGTCTTTCTGAGGCCTAATGAATCCAACAGGCTGGACATGACATGCTCAGTGACTTTTCTGCTGAGAGTGGACAAGGACAAGTTGCCTTTTGAAGGGGTGTTCTTGTTCTCTTTTGTCTGCCTTGTTTACAAATGAAGAAGCTAATTCTTCCAATTCTTGCTCTGTGATGCTTGGCTTGGAACTTGAGGCCTTTTCCTTGCTTCATTTAAACCACTCCTCCAGTTCCTTTTTTTTTTTTTTTTTTGGCTTTTGAGTTATCTTTGGATAGTCTTTTGGGCTGGCCAGCCCTCCCCTTCCTCTATCTCTTCCACCTTTCTCCCTTTTCCTCTGCCCTTTTCACTCTTCTTCCCCTTTAACTCCTCCTCCCCTCCCTCCCCTGCTTTTCATTTGATCAGGTGGTCTCAAGACTGTGCTCCTCCCTACCTCTGTTCCCCAGTATCTGGGAAACAGAAGTGTGCCACGATGTCTGGCTTCCTTTCCCTTTCTCACTGTAGTAATTCCGTTGGTAATTATGTAAAAGGATACCAATACTATATGGAATTTCAATTCACTGTACCTTATTCGATGTGTGGGAGCAAGCATTCTTTCAAGGCCACAGTCTGCTCTGCTTCTGATTGCTTTGTAAGGGTGTAAAATCAACACTGTGACATGACCAAAATGGAAGCCATCCAAGACCTATCATGAAAAACTGTTTGGGTGCCCTCCTTACCATGTTAGAGACTTTCTGGGGTGGTTTGGTGGAAGTGGAGAATGTGAAAACTGTTTATGGATGACTCTGAGCTGCAGGCTGAAACCTGAAACCCAGGATATGACTGGCTACACCTAGAAGCATTGCTACCTGACCTGGCTTGCCAAGATGGGTGAAGTTTGGTGGGGTGGTTTAAAGTGCCATGGAATTTCACAATGCCCCCATCCCTCCCCAATTTGTGTTAACAATGGTGATTCTTACGTGGAGATAGGAGGAACTGAGCTAAATAGGAGTTCACTGCTCCACCAGTTTCTTCCCAATTGAATTGCGAGCTATCCCTTGTCTTCTTTGGTGATGGACAAAATCAGTAGAGAAAGCAAATAGTTTCTCCAACCCATCAGCTCTAAATACCTGAAATGCAGTCAATGTTGCCCTTGTGTATAGTAGATACAGCCACAGCCATGAACTTTGGGCTAGTATTCCAACAGCTAGAATAAGTGGAATTAATACTGTCATTCAACTTACTGTGGAACTTCTTCCCCTCAAAATTTGGAATTTCTATGAGTACAGGATAATTTGGAATTGCGATGACACTTCTGACGTCATTGCATCCAGAGATGTCACTGCCTCTTCAGTTGAAGGCCTTATTCTCTTCACGAATGGTAGTTGAAATGTATTCATTTCCCTTCATAATGTGTTCCTTACATTGATCACTAGATTCATGCAGTTTTTGTTATAAGGGCATACTTATAGGCTTTGACACCTAAAATGTAAAAAAAAAATTATAATTTCAATTTATAGGCGTTCTGGTCTTCATTATGGACATGAAGCTTTAATTCTTGTATTTAAAATATATTCACACGTTATAAAATACAATGATCATATTTACTCTAATTGAGTAAATTGTAGCAAGCTCTGGCTTGTACATTATGGTATAACTGGGAGTCAGAATATATGTCTAGATAGTCTTCTTTGTTATCGGTTCCTCTCGCCTCTTCTCCCACTTTTCTCACCTCTTTTCCTCCTCTTCCTTCTCCCTTTTCTTCCAAAAGAGCTCAATGTTCCTCACTGAAAGTGAGGAACATATTCCTTAATCTGTTAGCACTAGAAAGTTGGGGAAATGCACAATGTAACCCACTGTGATATACATCACAAACATCAACATCTCTCACCCCATCCGTCTGCCTTAAAGTCTGAGATTTTTTTAAAGCCTTTAAGTCATCCCAGTTTTTGACATGTTTCTGTGCATTTTTTCATTTTTCTTTGTGCTTTTTTACTTTTTGGTGCCTGCACCAGGGCTTGTACACAGGTCCTGAGTGCTATCCCTTAGCCTTTGCACTCAAGGATAGTGGTCTACCACTTGAACCACAGCTCTGTTTCCTGATTTTTTGGTGATTAATTGTAGATAAGAGACTTTCTGGTGCATGCTTTCTTTGAACCTTGATTCTCAGAAATCATTCTCTTGAGGATTACAGACATGAGCCACTGGCACCTTGCTCCTTTGAGCTTTTATTCTTCACACATACGCACATAGAGTCTTGTCAACAAGTTGCTGCTGCCATTAACTTTTTAATATAGTTATTGTTAACACTAGAGTTTTGTTGAGCAGTTAATGTTTAGCTGGCCAAATAGTATCTGCAACATAACTTTCCCCCAAATTACAATGTCCCTTAGTATCTGAAGTGGGTTGGCTCTACAACCCATGTGGCTAATGAAGTTCTTTTGATATAAAACAGTATAATATTTGCATATAAACTACAAACATCCTTCATATACTTTGTCTTCTCTAGATTGCTTACAGTAAGTAATATAATTGAAATAATGTGTAACTAGATTTTATACCATATTATAGGGCATTATGACAAGAAAACAGTGTGAATGTGTTTTAGTACAGATGCACTGCTTTTCCCTTAAAGATGTACAATCTGTAATTGGTTGAATTTGCATATGCAGAGTATTTATTTGTGCATTATTTATAGAAACTATGCTGTAAGAAAGTTGGTCTTTGGTAAAATGATGATGGTTCTATGTTGAAACTGAAATGGACACCATGAGGAGACTGTGAGTTTTGTGTCTGCATTTAAATGACAGGCAAGATCTTGAGAAATTACTAATATTGTAGCCAATATTGACTGAGAAATCCAATGCATTTCACAGAGAGAGTGTAAATCTGGCCACATTGTAACGAGTACAACAGAAGGAAAATTGAAAGACTATCTTGTTCCCATTGAAATGAATGTCCACTGTCATCAGGTGTTTGAGCAGGGAGTTGTGGATAGCTCTTTGGCCAAGCAAAGCACATTTTATACGTGTCTGGTAGGACATGCAATAGAATGACACAGCAGCTCTACAAGCTATTGAGCTTTGTTGAGTGATAGTTTTCCCTTCCGTATATCGTTTCAAACTATGGGCTTCAAGGAAGTCTGCAACATAAAAATGACTTTTTGTTTTGACAGACCTGGGGCTTGAACTCAGGGCCTGGGCACTGAGCTTTTGCTCAAGGCTGGCACTCAGCTCTACTCTGAACTATCTGTTGGTTGGAGCTTAGTGTCTTGTGGACTTTTCCTGCCCAGGCTTGCTTTGAACTGTGATCCTCAGATCTCATTTCTGAGTAGCTAGGATTGTAGGCATAGGCCACCAGTACCTGACTTCCTGACTTTTTCTCCTCTGTCCTTTGTCCTCCTCCTCAGGCCCCCTTCCTTCCTTCCTCCTCCTTTTTTCATCTTTCTTCTTTTTTCCCCTTTTCTTCATTGCTTTGCTTTCTGAGAGAATTCAATGATCAGCCAACCATGAAATGGGAAAGTGGACCAAATAAGGCTGGATAATTTATTTGAGCCAAACAGAGGTATTATAATCTATGCTTCTACCATCAGTCTTGAAGCAGAAATCCCAGAAAAAAGAATTTTATAATCAGTCACAAAGAATTCCTACACGCATCATGTATCCCTTCCTCATCATTTCCCATTTCTTAGGAGTCTCCACATTGTTTAATTGTAATCATGTGCAACTAGCATTTTAAAGCTTCACACTGCTTTCACATTTATGGGATATGATGAGAAGATTAAGAATGGTTGAAACTCAAGAGTAAATACAGGAAACTTAAGAGTAGATGTAGAAATGTGACTCCACCAGGCTTTCATGGAGCACACATTACCCCAGTGGGCTTCATGTTGTGGCCATCCATGTATAGAAGAACAAACTAGAAGGTGCACTCTCCCAAACAACCCTCATTCTAGTCAGGCCCCTCTCCTGTACTCTGCTTTGCAATTCTGTAGCAGGAATCTAAACTCTGGTTTCCTTCCATTGCATTGGTGTTGTTTGACCTGACTTTCCCTCAGCTTGGAACTTACGCATATGGGACTCAGGTGGCAGGGCCCTGCCTTTCCAGGGCCTGCACTTAGTATTCAATCTATTGTGGAGCAGAGGGATGTTCATGACCCATAGCAAAACTCCTCCCACGTCCCATAAAGTGACATGTTGTTTCTATTAAGGGATCATTTTCTTAAGTGAAATCATGACCAGTCATGATGGCATGGAAGTATACAGAGGCCAAGTGACTATGTGTTACTTTAATTACCAAAGAAGTAACTATTATGATTCCATAATGGTTCAAAGAAGAATTTTAAGACTGAAACAGTGGTTTTATTGTTTCTTTAGTTCAGAAGTAATTGAAATGGAATATGTAAATAGAGTCAAAGTGGACTTTTCCAAGTGAGAAAGAGAAGCCAATTGCACTTCGAAAGAAACTATATGACTATAGCAAGAAAGACATCGCCAATTAACAAATATTTATTTTCCTTTGCTATTCTCTGCTATTTATCCTGTTACATAGTAGTGGAATGAATTAGGAAGAGAGTGATGTAGAGTGCATGGTTTTCCATTGCAACACAAACTATCTATCTATCTATCTATCTATCTATCTATCTATCTACCTACCTACCTACCTACCTACCTATATTTTTGCTGTTCCCAGGGTTTGAACTCAGGCTTGGACACAGTCCCTGAGCTTTTTTTGCTTAAGGCTAGCACTCTGTCACTTGAGCAATAGCTCTACTTCCAGCTTTTTGGTGGTTAATTGAAGAGAAGAGTCTCACAGAGTTTTCCTGTCCAGGCTGGGTTAGAACCTCGATCCTCAGATCTCAGCCTCCTGAATAGCTAGGATTACTGGCTACAGCCACTGGCTTCCAGCTTACTTTCCCTATAGTCTTAAACTATATAGGAATCAACTCTTTGGTAAGCTTTTTTCCATTTTTATGTTTATATTACTAATGATTATTTTGTCTCTATTTTCCTATCTTATGATTATTTAATTATAAGACAATTGTTTATTTTTTATTTGATTAGTTATTTAAAGGACGGGTCTTTGGGGCTTTATATCATAGGATCCAAAGGTAGCACTAATGTCTGTGAACCTTAAAATTATACTACCACTTTTTTGATGACCAAAGCTCATTAGAAACTGGAGCCTGTGGCTCAGGCCTGTAATCCCAGATCCTCATGAGTTTGGAGGATTGTGCTTTGAAACCCGCCCTGGGTAGGGAAGTCCATGACATCCATCCTCCATGAACCACCAAAGTACCAGAAATTGTGCTATTTCTCATGGGGTAGCAGGCCAGCATGGAGTGACAAAGCTAAGGACATAGCCCAGTCTCTGAGTTCAATTTTCAGTGCTGGCTCAAAAACCAAAACCCCACCAAAACACAAATGACCTGAAAGACTCTAGTCCCTGTGCGTAGGAACTAATAATTTGTCCTACTACTGTGAAGGGAAGAGCTTCTGAGTTCTTACAAAAACTATCTTTAAGTATTTGTGCAAAGGAGTTGCCATTTGACAAAGCAGTTTATGAATATGGCAGATCTTAACCCACCTCACCCCTTTCAACATTCTTGCCCCTCCTTCCTCTGCCCAGCCCTTCCGTTTTCTTACTTTTGTAGTATGTACAATGAATTCTTGACTACAATTCCCCCCTTCCCCTTCATTTGTCCCCCGCTCTTCCCTTGCCCCCACTTGATGAGCTGCTGTTTTTCACCCTTATGCTTTGGGAAGTAATGATAAGCACCACCCCCACCGCCGCCATTACTTCCTCAGAACTTTCTAGATTCCTAAGAGTGGTCATTGTAAATGTCTAACACAAGAATAAATAGGATAGCAATATATGAGAGGGTTAAAGACATGCTTTAATCATAATCTTTGTGATTCGAATAAGAAATGTTGTTGAATAAAGACACTGCACATTCCTGTTGGATATTTCTCACAGAGTGAACACAGTGCTGTCCCAACTCTTTTACTATATTTAAGTTTTTGGCTCATCACTGGTATTTGTTTCATAATCTAACAAAAAGATCACGTGTCTCTTGCTAGCAAAAGCTGCAGAGGAGGGAATGCTTATTCTATGAGTAGAGAGAGAAGGAAGGCTGGAGAGATGTTTGTGCTTGTGGAGAAGCTTATTTTATTTTATTTTAATAAACGCAGGCCATGTTTGCCACCTCCCGAATTTTGCGCTACTCTTTTCGCTGTCCTAGCTTTGACTTAGTTTGTTTTTATGTTCTCGTTTGGTTATTTCCTTGAACATCCCATCTAATTTACATCTTATTCATTTTTGTGTTGCAGCTTCTGACAACTGTCTTGAGTCCACACTTCTCTAGATTTTTATACCTAGCAGCCATTTGGCTTCTACTTTTCTGATCTCTCTCTTCCTCTCTCACTACCTGTGCCTAATGTTGAGGTTATAGTATCCAAAATAGCTCAGGCCTCAGCCACCTTGGTGTGTTCATGCTATCTGTCCCTACCTGCCTCAGTGTCTGTACCTTTTGGCTGGTTTCACTCAGATTATGGCCAGAGATTGGCTGAAGTAAATAACAGGAAGGAAGAAAGGAAATGTATGGTGATTAGCAGTTTCTTTGAGGGAAATGTTTACCTTTATTCACAAACAGTGTATGTGTTGGTAGTTTTCCTATTGCCAGAGAAAGAGAGTGTTGATTCTAAATGTTAGTTTTTAACATGAGAATCTTAAGCATTATATGTTATAACTCTCAGAAATGTTAGGTGTTTCAGAATCATTAAAAAATATTTATTGTCTTTTTTCTCCTTTATTGTCAAAGTGAAGTACAGAGGGGTTACAGTTTCATATATAATGCAGTGAGTACATTTCTTGTCAAATATGTTAGCTCCTCCTCCCCTCCACATGCCTACCTCTTCCCTCCTGCTTCCCCTTCCACCCACGAGTTGTACGGTTGGTTTACACCAAATGGTTTTGTGAGTATTGTGTTTGGAGTTGTTTGTATTTTTATCCTTTGTCTATTGATTTTGATATTTACTTTCTCTTCCCTAGCACTAATACACGTATATACAGTATCCAGGGTGCTCAGATGAGATACAGTGATAGTGGGGGTAAAACCACAGGAAGGGAATACGAGAGAAAATAAAAAGGGTACGGATTCATATCGCATGTTGAAAATAATTACAATAATGATATACCACTTGTTTCCATAACATGGAGCTCATTTCACTTAGCATCATCTTAAGTGTCCATAAGGGCATAGCTATTGGGCTATTATGACTTCGGCTTTGACTAGCCTAAAACATGTACTAATTATTCCAAAAAAAATTTACTATGTGAAGTGAGCCAGACCTAAAGAAACATAGACTGTATTGTTTTCCTCATAGGAAAAACATTTTTTTTCTTATTTATTGTCAAAGTGATGTACAGAGAGGTTACAGTTGCATATGTTAGGCATTGGATACATTTCTTATACTGTTTGTTACCTCCTCCCTCACTTACCCTCCCCTCCCCCTGCCCCCTCCCCCCAGAGTTGTTCACTTGGCTTACACCAAACAGTTTTGAAAGCATTGCCTTTGTAGTCGTTTGTCTTTTTATCTTGTATCTCTCGGTTTTGGTATTCCCTTTCACTTTCCTAATTCTAATACCAGTATATACAGTTTCCAAAGTACTCAAATAAGATAAACTGATAGTGAAGGTACAACCGCAGGAAGGGGATACAAGAGCATCATCAACAGTAGAAGCTACAGTTACACATGGCATGTTGAAAGTAATTACAGCAGTGATATAACAGTTGTTTCCATAAAATGGAGGTTGTTTCACTTAGCCTCATCTTATGTGTTCATAAGAGTATTGCTGTTGGGCTCTTGTGATCCTCTGCTGTGACTAGCCTAAACCTGAGCTAACTATTCCCTATGAGAATAGGGAATCCTATTCATAGCATAGAATCCATGTTTCTTTGGGTCTGGCTCACTTCACTTAGGATAATTTTTTCCAAGTCCTTTCATTTCCTTACAAATGCGGCAATGTCATTCTTTGAGACAGAGGTATGAAATTCCATTGTGTATATGTACCACATTTCCTGATCCATTCATCTACTGAGCGTTACTGGGTGGGATCCATATTTTAGCTATGCCAAATTGTGCTGTGATGAATATTGTTGTGCTGGTGGCTTTTGTGTGTTCTTCTCTGTGGTCTTTGGGTAGATGCCAAATGTGGGGCTGCTGGATCATAAGGGAGCTCTATGTTTACCTTCTGAGAAATCTCCATACCACTTGCAGAGTGGCTGAACAAGTTTACATTCCCACCAACGATGAAGTAGGGTTCCCTTTTGTCCACATCCCCTCCAACATTCATTATTGTTAGATTTCTTGATATAGGTCATTCTTACTGGGGTGAGATGGAATCTCAATGTTGTTTTGATTTGCATTTCTTTTATGGCCAGAGATGTAGAGCACTTTTTCATATGACTCTTGGCCATTCTCATTTCCTCATCAGAGAAGTCTCTTTGTAAGTCTTTAGCCCACTTGTTGAGGGGGCTGTTGGTTCTTTGCGGTTTTGTTTTGGAGGAATTTAATTTTTTGTAGTTCTGCATATATTTTAGATATGAGGTCTTTGTTCATTGTATGGCTGATAAAGATCTTTTCCCAATCTGTAGGCTTTCCATTCATCTTGTGAGCTATGTCCTTTGCCCTGCAGAAGCTCAGCAATTTGATGCAATCCCATTTGCTCGTCCTTTTTGTGATTTGTAGCATTTATGGCTCTTTGTTAAGGCAGGTCTGTCCTGTGCCAAGGAGCCCAAGTGTTTCTCCTACTTCTTTTAGTGCTTTCAAGGTATCTGTTATAATTTCAAGATCTTTGATCCATGTGGAATTGATTTTGGTGCAGGATGATATATAAAGATCTAATTTTGCTTTGTTATCGGTGTTGAACCAGTTTTGCCATCACCATTTCTTAAAGAGGCTATCTTTCTTCCATCGTATTTTTTTAGCTCCTCTATCAAAGATTAAGGGGGCTTAGTTCTGTGTGTTCACTGCTGGATCTTCAATCTGTTCCATTGGTCTTCAGGCCTGTTCCATTGCCAATTCCAAGCTGTTTTTATAGCTATAGCTTTATAATACAGCTTGAAGTTTGGTATTGTAATTCCTCCGGCATTGTTCTTTCTGCTTAGGATTGTTTTTGCTAGTCGGGGGGTCATTTATTTTTCCATATAAATTTCTGGATTGCTTCCTCAATTTCATTAAAAAATGGTGTTGGGATATTAGTGGGTATTGCATGGAATTTGTAGATAGCTTTTGGCAATATTGCCATTTTGACTATATTAATCTTCCCAATCGAGGAGCATGGGAGGTTTTTCCATTTCCTTAGTTCTTTTTTTTTTTTCAAATTTTTATTATCAAAGTGATGTACAGAAAGGTTACAGTTTCATATTTTAGGCACTGGATACATTTCTTGTACAGTTTGTTACCTTGTCCCTCATACCCCTCTCCCTCCTCCCCCTTTCCCTTACCCCCCCCCCCCCACGGAGATGTTCAGTTCACTTAAACCAAACAGTCTAATCATAGAGGTCTTTCACTTCTTTGGTTAAGGTTATTTCTAGGTATTTTATGTTTTTGAGACTATTGCAAAGGGAGTTGCTTTCTGACTTCAGCCTCTGTCTTCGTGTTATTAGCATATAGAAAGGCTGTTGATTTTCGAGGGTTTATTTTATATCCTGCAACTTTGCCAAAGTTTTGGATCTGCTCTAGTAGCTAGGGAGTAGAGTCTATGGTGTTCGTTAGGTATAGGATCATGTAATCTGCAAAGAGAGAAAGCTTCACTTCATCTTTTCCTATTTGGATCCCCTTTTTGTTTTCTTCTTGCCTAATTGCTCTGGCTAGGAATGTTAAAGAGGAGGGGAGAGAGCAGACATCTCAATCTTGCTCCTGATTTTCAAAGGAATGGCTTGGCTTTACACCATTTAGAATTATGCTTGCTGTTGGTTTGTAATAAACTGCCTTTATTATATTCAGGAATGTTCCTTGGAATCCAATTTCTCCAGGATTTTTATCATAAATGGGTACTGGATTTTATCTAACGCCTTTTCTGCATCCAGAGATATAACCATGTGGTTCTTTACCTTGCTCTGGTTGATGTT
>NW_025959093.1:0-98992 GCF_023159225.1 Perognathus longimembris pacificus | reverse complement strand
AGCAGCCCCCCATTTTGTTTGAGAAATTAATATTTGACTTTCTTTGTCTTTCTTATGTAATTTGGTAAATTCTCTGCTGAGAATTATGATACCTTGTAGAAAGCTGTTGACACACCAATTAGGTGGTTTTCCTGAAGCTAAATGACCCCTGTCAGTTGTTAGATCAACTGTGAGAATTTATCCCTTCTGCAGGTGAGCTTTTCCTGGCCATTATTTTTAAGGACCATCACCCGCGCTCATAAAGATGGGTTCAGGTACTGCAGCCATGTTTACTAGTAAATACTTTGGGTGTTGGCTAAGCTCTCCTGGGGCTACAAAAATCAGAGACCCACTCAGGTGGGTCTAAAAGAAACAGTGGTGTCAAGACTCTGGCTAATTCCTCCCTTTAGGTGGCTGTCCATGTGTCCTGTTGGATGTGTAACAGGGGGAGGTGCACGGCTGTCCAGCTGTCCGTGTGTCCATCCGCCCATCTCTTTGTCCGTCTGTCTCTCTCTGTGTCTGTCCGTCCATCCATTTGTCCATGTGTCCGTCTGTCTCCAGGTCTGTCTGCCCGTCTGCTCATCTGTCCATCGGTGGGTCCATCCATCGTCCATCTGTCTGTCTCCCTGTTTCTCCGTCTGTCTGTCTGACCATCTGCTCAGTGTGTTTGTCCGTCTGTCTCCAGGTCCATCTGTCCATGACTGTCTGTCTCCCTGTGTGTCTCACTGTGTGCTCATCTGTCTGTCCGTCTCCCTCTCTTGTCTATCTGTCTCCATGATGTCCATCTGTCCATCCGTCCATCTGTGTCTTTTGTCATCTGTCTGTCTCCAGTTCTGTCTGTCTGTCTCCCTGTCCACCTGTCTGTCTGTCCTGCTCATCTGTGTCCCTGTCTGTCTGTCTGTCCATCTGTCTGCTGTGTGTCTGTCTGTCCGTCTCCCTATCTGTCTGTCTCCATGTCAGTCTGTCCATCTGTCTGCCTGTCTCTTGTCCATGCCTGTTTGTCTGTCTCCAGGTCTGTCCATCTGTCTCCCAGTCTGTCTGTCTGTCTGTTCATCTGTCCGTCCATCTCCCTGTCTCCCTGTCTGTCTGTCCGTCTGTCTTCATGTCTGTCCGTGTCTCGATTCCCATCGCTGTCTGTCTGTCACCGCCCAACCCCCCAGCCCCCCATGTCCCTCTGTCCCCTCCATCCGTCTGTCTGTCCATCTTCACCAGTCAACTTGTCGCTGACACAGGGAACGCGGGCGCTCAGGAGCCTGCAGGGCAGACGGACGGACGGGTGGATGTGGGCTCGAATCCCGGCCTCCCGCATGGCCCACAATGCATTGCGTTCCCCCCCCCCCACCCCGGGGGCCCCGGGTTCAGATTCCGGCTCAACTCTGACAGCACCAGCCCAGACCCAGCGACCCCAGTGCTGCCGAAGCAGCAGGTGCAGCATGGCTGGCCCGGCGGGGACCCTTGAAACCTCCGACCATGTGGGTGTGCACACACTCAGAGAGGAAGGGATGGGAGGGGGAGGGGTCACATGAAGTGGGGAGGGAGGGACACGTGAACCTCAGCTCCTTGCCCCAGCCCTCCCCACACGACTCCACCTGCAAAGGCTCCCCCCCATGTGAGGCCTCTGAGGACACTTGAAATCGCCACCTATCCACCCACAGGCCCAGAATGGTCTTGGGGACACTTGAAACCACCCCCCCACCCAGATCCCCATTCCCCCGGGGACACTTGAAACCGCCGTGGGGACACTCAAAACTGCCCCACATCCACTCACAGGCCCAAGGTTTTCGTGGGGACACTGGATACCGCCCTCCATCGATGCACACGCCGAGGGTTGCCTTGGAGACACTTGAAAGCACCCCCTAAAGAACTGCCCCCATCATGGGACACTTGAAACTGACCCTCACCCAGACCCCCTCCCCTTGGGGACACTTGAAACCGCCCTCCATCCACCCACAGGCCCAGGGTTGCCTTGGCGACGCTTAAAACCGCCCCCTACAGAACCACTCCAACCCGGGGACACTTGAAACCGCCCTCCATCCACCCACAGGCCCAAGGTGGTCCTGGTTACACTTGAAAGCACCCCCCCAAGAGCCCCTCCCCATTGGGATACTAGAAAACACCCTTGGGACACTTGAAACCGCCCTGGGTACACTTGAAACCACCCACCACAGACCCCTCCCCACCCTGGAGACACTTGAAACGAATCGCCCCAGACCCCTTCCCCCGGGAACACTTGAAACCGCCCTCCATCCACCCACAGGCCCAAAATGGTCCTGGGGACACTTGAAACCACCCCCCACCCAGAATCTCTACTCCTGGGGACACCTGAAACCTCCCTGGGGACAGTTGAAACCGCCCTCTGCTCCCCAAACTCCACCGTGTTGCTCCAGGAGCCCTAGGTCAGGGTGCGGGCTTCCCTGGCCCGGATGCACAGGCCCGGTGAGGCCCAGGTTCGAGGCCTGGCAGGGCGTAGGTGTTGTCTGAGCCTCCCAAGACCTCAATGTGGGGGGAGACTCGCCATGGGGCAGGGGTAAACTGAGGCACGGGGCGGTTCCAGGAGCACTCACCGGGGAGTCCTGGGAGACCAGCTGGCCACCATGCTAAAAGAACAGAGCACAGGCCTCAGTCAGCACTGACTGCGGGGCAGGGTGCTGGACCGTGTACTTCTGGGTGATGTGCTTAGTACTCCCACGTGCTGTGTGGAGTACTCCCCAGTGCTGGGCTGAGTACTCCCATTTCACACTAATCCTGAAACCCACCTCTCCCAACCAATACTGGACTGAGTAGTCCAGGGTGCTACAACCAGTACTCCCTGGTGCTGGACTGAGTACTCCCGGGTGCTGCACTGAGTACTCCCATCCCTCCCCGGTGCTGGACTGAGTACTCCCATCCCACACCAATCCGGAACCCCACCCCCTCCTGACCGTTGCTGGACTAAATACTTCCCGCCAGTGCTGGACCGAGTACTCCCGGGTGTTGCACTGAGTACTCCCATGCACAGGGCCAGCTGGTACCGGAAGTCGTGCTTGCTCCACTGCCTCCAGGTCCTGTGTGGCTCCCACCATACCTGCCAGCCCCGGGGGCCGCAGGCAATGCTCACGTTTCACAGGGGGTCAAAGTGTTCTGAAAACTGCCACAGATGAATGGAGGGACACCGGGTGGGGTGGGGGGGCTCGAAACTGCCCTCGGTGGTGCCAGGGATACTTGAAACTGCCCTTGTGGGTCTTGGGGGACACTCAAAACTGCCCTGGATGCTCATGGGGACAGTGGAAACCGCCCTCCATCCACCAAGGTGCTCGTGTGGACACTTGAAACCGCCCTCAGCGGTCTCGGGGACACTTAAAACCGCCCTGGATGGTCCTGGGAAAACTTGAAGCTGCTTTTGGGGGTCATGGGGAACCCTTGAAATCGCCCTAGGTGGTCTTGGGGATACCTGAAACTGCCCTCCATGCACCAAAGTGCTCGTGGGGATAATTGAAACCACTCTCGGTGGTCTCGAGGACACAAATCCGCCCTCGGTGTTCTTGGGGACACTTTAAACTGCCCTTGGTGGTCTCTGGGATACTTGAAACCGCCCTGGGTGGTCCAGGGGGTACTGGAAACCACCCTCACCAATTTCACGGGCATAGAGCCAGGCGTCCAGGAAGTGGACGGGGCCAGCGGGGCTCGAGCCGGTGACCAGGGCGTAGGTCTGGGCCCAGAGGCCAGCAAGATCGGGGAGGATGCAGCCCACCTGGAGGCCGGACTGGCACATGTCGGCCAGCACTCATGGTACAGGCCGGTCCTAGGGAGTGGTGGGGCATTAGAAACTCACAACGGCCGAAGGTGGGGACATTAGAAACCGACAGTGGCCAACAGAGGTGGCATTACAAACTGACAATGCCAAAGAGAGGCGTTAGAAACTGACAATGGCGGGATGAGCGGGGAACATTAGAAACCGACAATGGTGCGGAGGGGGCATTGAAACCGGCAGGGGTGGCCCCACCTGGAGTCCGGATCCTGAAGGAATACTGTGTCCCCCGCGGTGCCTGCGGCCCCAGTGCCCATGAGCAGTTCAGGGCCTGGGCCTCGAAGACATAACACACAAGGCCTGGGGAAAGGACATGGCGGGGGGGGGGTGGAGGGTGGAGGGCCTGTGGGGAGACTTACCCCTGACCCTTCAATCCCACGACCTCTGACCCTTCAACCCCAAAACCCCTGACCCTTCAACCCCATGTCCCCTGACCCGTCAACCCATGACCCCTGACCAGTTCAACCCCATGATTCCTGAACTTTCAACCCAATGACCCCTGAACCTTCAACATATGACCTGTGACCCCTGACCCTCGATCACCCCCCCCTACCCGGAACCTCAGGACCTCACCCGGGTTTGTGAACCCCAGGCCTTTGGTCAGGGGCCTCCTGGCCACAGTGAGTGTAACCTCAAACTCGACTCCCTGGTACCACAGGAGATCCCAGAATTCGCAGCTACATTGTCCGACGGGGACCTTGGAGAGCGGGGGGGTCGGTGCCTTGACATAAACCGGAACACCTGGGAGATCCATTCGTCCATCCATGCCTCAACTTAGCCCCCGGAACACCAGGGAATGTGGGCCAGCCCACCCCTGCCTCAGTTTACCCCACCGCCCCCACCATTGGCCTCTCAGGGTGGGGGCCTGGTGTCTCCGTCGTGCCTCGATTGCCCCAACTGTCCAGCAGTGTGACCGACCCCTTGTTCGGGTTCACAACGATGCACCGGGCCTCTGTGGTGGTGGCCACACAGTGCCAGCTTAGCCTGTGGCTCCTGGAGTCGAAGGTCAGGCCCAGGTCAGGTACAGGGTCAGGGGTCGCAGGGCCCAAGGTTGGGGGGGTCTCAGGGGTCAGGAGGGCGCGGGGAAGCTTCCAGAAGATGGTGTGGGAGTCTCTGGTTGGATTGGTGGGGTCACGAGGAACAAAGGTGAGAAGTCAGGATCATCCATACAAGGGTACTGTGTTCGAATCCTCCCTTGGGCTGATGGAGGAACCAGAAAGGAGGTGAGTTACCCGGATGAGCTTCAGCCATGAGGACGAGGAGGAGGAGGAGGAGGAGGAGGAGGGGGAGGAAGATGGAGGCTGCAGACCAGGGGAGGATCAGGGCAGGAGGCCTGGACCTGGAGAGCACTGTGGAGAGAGCAATGGGGATGGGTGGGTGGGTGGGTGGGTGGATGATTGGGTGGATGGGTGGAAGAGTGGGTGGATTGATCGGTGGGGGGGTGGATGTGTGGGTGGATCTATGGGTGGGTGGATGGGTGGATGGGTGGGTGGATGAATGATGGGTGGGTAGATGGGTGGGTGGATGGTTGGGTAGGTGGGTGGATGGATGGGTGGGTGGGTGGATGGATGGGTGGGTGGGTGGATGGGTGGGTGGATGGATGGGTGGGTGGATAATTGGGTGGGTGGGGGATGGGTGCTTGATCTCATCCCTCTCTCCTTCCCCCTCCCTCTCCTCCCTGGTGGCCCCTGGGGCTTTCACACTCACTGCAGGCCATTGGCACATCGGGTCGGGTGTGGGGCAGCCAGGGTGCCCGTCTTGGTTCCGGGGGTTTGGGCTGTCAGGTGTGGACCCCCGGGTGGGTGTCCTGGGGAGCTTGGGGTGGCTGGGCCCTGACGTTTCTGGGCTCCGGACGGGGAGTGGATGCCGCTTCCCCTTTCTCGCTTCTCCTGGGGGTTTCCTGGCTCCTGGGCATCTCATTCTCCTTTCTCGGGGATGGGGAAGCCAAGGCGGCACCCCGGTGAGGACAGGCCTTGGGGCCTCGGGGGTGCGGGTGCCATGCACAGACAGACAGACAGACAGACAGACAGACCTGAGTCCTCCTTGGGTGGTGGTGCTGGGTGCTGAGTCCTCCTGGGTGGTGGTATTGTGTGCTGAGGCCTCCTGGGTGGTGGTATTGAGTGCTGAGTCCTCCTTGGGTGGTGGTGCTGGGTGCTGAATCCTCCTTGGGTGGTGCTGGGTGCGTCTCCCAGACAGAGAGACACAGTCCAGTCGGAGGAATGGTGGGGCAGACAGAGGGACGGACATGTGGATTGGGAGACGGAAAAGGAGGGACGGGCGGACACACAGACGGAGAGAGGCGCAGACACACAGACAGACAGACAGACAGGACAACATAGAGACAGACAGGGAGACAGACAGACGCACAAGAGATGGACAGACAGATGGACAGGGAGACAGACACATAGACAGACAGATGGATGGACAGATGCAGGGGGCCCTGCACCCCGGGCGCTCTCCTGACCAGCAGGAGAGGCAAGGAGGCGCGCCCCTCCCCGCCGAGGGTGAACCCAGAATAGGTAATAAGCAGCAAGTCGCCCGCACGCAGCCCAACCCAACCTTTATGCCACAGTTAGATGGTCAGTCGACTTGGGCAGAGTTCAAGACCGCTCTCTGTTTATTGGCACGAACCCCATCTTAAGTATGGTCAATGGCAGCAGGAAGAGGAGGGGTGTAACATACCTAGTCAGGGGCTACGATTGGCGGTCGGAGCTGTCTGTCAAGGGTGGAAGGCCATGGGACCTCCCTAAGGGGCGGCCTGAGTCTATGTCACTACCAGCAGGACCACCCCAGGTTACTGCCTAGAGCTGCCTTCCAGTTCCGGACCCCGAAGGCAGGCGGGGTTAGCCAGGATCCCTCTCCCCGGAGGCGGTGCAACAGTCACACAACTCCAGGGCGTGCACAGTCGGGGCCAGGCGGTGCGCCCCACATCTCCTCCTTTTCTGTTTAATAAGCTGGTGGATGTCCTACTCGAGAAAGTGCCTGTCTTAGGTCGTCCCCCCTGAAGGATCTTACCTGTCATTGGCTGGCCATCCTAGCTCGTCGGGCCACCCTGCCTATGAGGCTTGCCAGCCCCAGCAAAGGAACAAGGCGGGAGGAGAGGGGTCTGTGCTCAAGAGGAGGCCCTGCTATTTCTGCCTCACGCCTGTGCACTCTGGTAGGCTGCACATCCTGGAAGGGGCCATGACCAATTTCATAGGGTTCCCAAATGGCTAAAGGCAGCATAATGCTGCCAAACCACCGTTGACTGGACAGCTCTGGCTCATTGCTTAAGAACTAGGGGAAGCCTATTTGCCCTAGCATGGTCAGGTGTAAATACAGAGGCTATATAAGCACAGAGGCAAATGCAAACACAGGTCATGGGGGTCTCTCCCACGAGGAGGAGAGGGTAGGGGAGCCACCAGCATTCCTTCCAGAGGGACCAGCCAACACAGCAAGCCTGCAGCTCCCAATGAACAGTACCCACACCTTGCTCCCTGTTGATCTTGCTAGCACCTGGCACTGGACCGTACATGGGGGGAATGGAGTGGATCGGGTGAGAGAACAGAAACACTTATTTCCTTGAAGCTTAAGAACATAATGGGAGGGCTGAAAGTGAGGAAGTGGGTGGATGGACCTTGAATAAACATTCAGAACCATCTAGTTCTCCTTTCTGTTACAACCTAAAGCCTGCAAGACCAGAGATCTGTCACACAACTCTCCTCTATCTTATTGGCACCAAAAGGGTCCGAGGACATGTTAGATTGTTGCAGAGCCATAAATGAAGTACTCATTTTCAGTACTTGATGCACTTAGGGTACATTTGAAACCCATTTCCCTCTTCTACCTTTACGCTTCTATCTCCCTAACACACCTGAAGCCAAGTTTATCATCCAATTGAGGAGGAAGAGAGCAGAGGAGGAGGAGAGCAGAGGAGGAAGAGAGCAAAGGAGGCGGAGAGCAGAGGAGGAGGAGAGCAGAGGAGAGCAGAGGAGCTCAGAGGAGTGCAGAGGAGAGCATTATTTATTTTTGTTTGTTTTGCTCCCAGCTGGGAGGAGAGCCACAGGCTGAGGATGGTCCTTGCCTGCGGGTCCCCGTGCTGAGCCCCATACAGGTCCCTCACCGCGCCTGCCTGGCACCTACTCTGCCAACTACTTGTGCAGCCGCCAGGACTGAACTTTGGAGGACTTGTCGCTACTCCTCTGGCCAGTTGTCTTGGCAGGAGGTAGAAGGTGGCCAGAGGACCCCCTCCTTACCATGCTGGTGAAGAATCCTGTGGGGAAGGGAGCAGGGTGAAAGGCTGGATCTGAAGAACCCAGCCCTTCCAGGCAGCATTGCACCTGTGCCATGCCCCCGTGCACCACCCTGGCCACCCTCCTCTCGGGGGTGGCCATGATTTCGTGTCTGTAACTTGGGGTGAAAACCAACGACCTTCAGGCGAGGATCCTCACCCTGGAATCTGCTAAAAGGGCACCCTCCGTTCCCCTGCTGCCGGAGAAGGCAGATCAGCTGAAGACCATAGTCAGGTGTGTGAGGCTGGGCCTTGCTCGAGGGGGAGTTGCATGTGGATAGAATTTTGCACAGGTTCAGTCAGTCTACAGGATCCACCCTTACTGGTTATACAGTTGATTTGGGATGTGTGAGCCTCTGTGGTATCTATTTATTCAAGTCCCTTCCTTGGTTTCTCTCCAAGTCTGTGTGGAGGATCTTCCCTCTGTCTTCCTTAAGGATTGCATGTTGCAATGGCAGTAGGGGCTTTGCCCGGCTGTTTAGTTTTGTGGAGTCTGGGCTGTCAGCATTCTCAGTTGTATGGAGAATATTCATTGTAATGCTCACATCTGTTTTTCATTTGATAAGGTTAGGCCTTATCAATAGAGAATGGTAAGCACTCTTAAAAGTGAAATAAGCCCATAGATTTAAAAATTCATTTAACTCGGAATTCTTTTCATATTAAAGGTTTTAAAAATTGGGAAAAAAAAGTTTTCCTTTGTTTTTTTGGAGGGGGAGAGTTAACAGAGGTTGTGCTCAGATATTGATGAATGGAGAATTGAAAGGGATTCCTTTAAAGATGACTTAGACTCCAGTAGGGAGAGGGTAGTTTTTCTGCCAGTGGAGAGATGCAGTAGTTGCAGCCCGAATGTGATAAAGTATGTCTACAACATTGGCTGTTATTGATAGGACACACATTGCCATGAGCTGCATTGTTAGTGCCGGAGTTTTGCCTTGGCTGTGCAGGGAGAGGGTGTGTTAGGTCCTCTCCCTGAGGGCTATATGCAGATGTCCCCACCTAATTAAGTCTCCACCCAGTTACCTGGGTAACCTGCAGACCTGGAGGCAGTTACCTTTCCCTGAGGTCACCTCATAATCCACCTGGCCACACCCCTTGCCCCTGCCCTAGATAAAGCAGGGCTGGGTGGGGGTCGCGCTCTCTCTCTCTCCCCCCCCTCTCTCTCCCTTCTCTCTGGCCATGGATCATCTTGGCCACAGGCCAGCAGTTTGGTAATAAACTTTTCTCTCCTGCCTGAATACCGCGTGGCGTTCTCCTTTACCGGCTACCTACTTTAAAAACCTAACAGGGTGGGGATAGTTGAATAATGAAGAAAGGTATTACCCAAATCTTTCAATCTATGTCAATGTTAAATTGATTTTTAAATTAAAAACAAAATTATGTCTTGAGTACTGTTAGCATTGGCTAAGATCCATGCACTTACATAAATGCTGTTTGTGCAGGCTATCAAACATTATTAACAGCCACAGAGGAAGAGTCCCTGAAGAACTCACAGAACTGGGATACTACTGCTAGCTCTTAATATATCTTCTTTTCCTACAGGAATCCTACGAACACATGGCTAAACTGAGAATCACAAGAGAAACACCTTCTGAGTGCAACTGTCCAGCAGGTAAGAAATGAAACTTAACTAGTTTCCATCTAGAGGAGAGCATTTGCAAACAAAAGATCATATGCCTGTCAGGTCTACCTGTAACAGTAACAGAGAAAGAATGCAGACCCAACTTGCTTTAAGAAAATCAACATGTCTCCCTTTGACAGATGGTGAGTAAAGCCACAAATATTATTTTAAGCAGCATACCAGTGTCTGTGAGGGGAAAAAAAAGAGCTAATCACCATGAAAAATATTGGCAAGGGGATATACAAATTTCTTAGTATCCCGGATTGAAAAGTCATCTTCAATTTTATTAAATAACTTCAGTGTTCGTGGTGAACCTGGTCTGAATAGCTGTGAAGCCCTGGTGTCTAATGTTATATTAGTGCAGAGTTTTTTGTGGTTATTATATTCGCAAGTGATCTGACCTGTAGGTAAAAATGAAGACTAAAGGAAATTAGTTCTTTATTTTGTTCTCAGTACCTTGCCAGAAATATTCTTCCATGTTGTCCATTTTTCTGTGTAGTTATAAGAAACCATAGTGACAGTGTGTATTAGAAGGATAGAGACGAAAGGGTAGTGAATGAGCACCCCCACCCCCCACCCCCGAATCATTAAATCTTCATTCAGAGACTTCTGAGCCTTGGTTGTTGTCTGTAGACCTAACAATTTAAAAGCTCTTGGAATATGGCCAGGGGAAGGCATTTAGTGGATACAATATTATATAAGGCATCAAAACTCCCATGAATCTCAAGAAGTTCTTTAGATAAACATGGTGAATGTATTTATGAACATTCTAGTTTCTTTCATCCTTATGCATGGAAAATGAGTCTTTTTCTCTCATATGGAAGAGCTCATTTCAATGTAGTCATGTGCTTCATAATGACACTTCAACCCAAGACAGGTCACAAATATAACAGTGGACCCCTAAGATTGTGTAACCTAGTGATGTCATAGCCAGCTTAGTTTGTGTGAGTGAGCTGTGTGATGTTTGCTCAGCAGTGGGATGGCAACAGCACAGCCCTTAGAACACGCCCCAGTTATGATTAAGCTGCAGGTGACTGTGAAAAACTTTGCGGCTGCTGTTCACTGCTGGCTCACACCTGTAATCCTGGCTACTCAGTAGGTGGAGATCTGAGAATTGCAGTTCAAAGCCAGCCTAGTCAGCAAAGTCTATGAGACTCTTATCTCCAACAAACTAAGAAAAAGCTGGAAAAGGCACTGTGGCTCAAGTGGTAGAACGCTAGCCTTGAGCACAGAGAGGCTCAGGGATAGCACCCAAGACCCTGAGTCCAAGCCCCGGGACTGGGGATAAAAAGGACTACTGCCTGTAATTTCTTATAGATTGCGGTTGGTTTTTGTCTCATGATAACTAGTTCAGGCACAGTTTTAGACTTTTCAATTTTCAGGTTATACAGCATAAAAGCTTTTAGTATTTGTATTTAGTATTTGTATTTGACCATCTTTGAGATATATTATTTTTTCAGTGAAGGCTTTTGATGAGAAGACAAAGCGTGGATGTTTGACATTGTGTGTTTCATCCTGAGTAGTAGAGAAAGACCTCAGAAGTAAGATATTCAAGGGAAGAACTTTTCCAGGACAGGAATGAAATCACAGCTGCCCCTGCCCCATAGAGATGATGTTAATTTCCCCGACAGTGGGTAGGGTAGGTATAGGACTTCACAAATCACACCTGGCAGGAAAGAGCATCTTTTGAATATACAAAAAAATCCAGTACACGGGCTGTGTGTATGTGGGGAGCTTAAATTTAATTTGGAAGATTCATAACAAACTTGGTAAAATGTTGAAAAGTGACCACACCGAGTTCTATTTCCAGAGGAGATACTATTGTTTTTATGATGCTTCATGTAGGCCAGTGATTGAACTCTTGTCATCTGGGAGAAAGCTATTATCCTTAAGAGTTTGCTGTATATTCCCTGGGATGATTATTACAGACTTTGTTTTTCCATCTTGCTTTTTTTGGGGTCAGTCCTGGGCCTTGGACTCAGGGCCTGAGCACTGTCCCTGGCTTCTTCCCGCTCAATGCTAGAACTCTGCCACCTGAGCCACAGCGCCCCTTCTGGCCGTTTTCCATATATGTGGTGCTGGGGAATCGAACAGAGAGCTTCTTGCCACTAGGCCATATTCCCAGCCCTGTTTTTCCATCTTAATGTGATAAATGAATAATAAACAGCAATTCTCTTGGGTTGTTGTTTATTGGTTGCTCTATCACCTGCTTTCCTTCTTGCCACCACTAGAACTCTGCATTACATCAGTTTTTACCTGGCTCCTTGGGAGGGAACTCTGAAGGGGCACATTCAAACACACAGAACCAGATGGGGTTTTTGGTGAGTTACAGAAATAAACTCAGTTCTGCTTGTCCAATAACAAGACATCACCCAAACGCAGGCTTTGTGTTAAAAGATTCTGGAGAAAACCAGCTGATGCAGGATTATCTTAGGGAATGAGCTGGCTGGCCAAAAGGGCTTAGAAAGAAGATATGGCACTTCCCACCTGATTTGGCTGGAACCTCTGTTCGCCATGTGTGACTAAGACTTGTCACCCAGACATCTGTTTGTAGGACAGAGTGAGACAAGTGTGACCTCAACTCAGTTCCTGTGGACACATGCCCATCCATTGAAGTTGACACTCTTGATGACAGGCTGAGTCTCAGAGCCAAGGGTCGGTAGCAAAGAAGCAAATTTGTGTTGTTTGTACTCACTGATGGCTTCTGCTAGAACTCAGGTCTTACTGGGGTTTTCCCAGGTAGCCTCTGTGGGAAGGCTTTGAGGACGATTTATTGAATGGCTTCTCACAGTAGGAGAGGCTCTTTGTGATTTACTTTCTATAACTAGGAGAGTTTTAAGTGCTAGCAATCTTAGGATTTGTCCCCTGGGCAGAGGGACTCCAGAGCTAGAAGCCTAATAAGGAATCCAGAATGAGCTGGATATGTCTAGACTGCAATCTTAGATCTGATACTAAATAATGGTGTGACTGTGATCAAATGAATGCACTTCATTTTTTCACCAGGAAAAAAAAAGAGTAGAAATTCCTTCTCCATTGTACGATTTATGTAAATTGTTTGGCATATTAGTGTTTAGAGCTTAAATAATACTTCTGTTTTTTTTGTGTTGCTTTTTTTTTTGTAAGTTTCTCAGAAAGACTAGCAAATTCTCTTACCACTAAAGCTGCACCCACAGTTCATTAGTCTTTTTCTTACATTCCTTCCTCTGCTCCACAGAGGAACAAGTGGGAAATGTTGCAAAAGTTGCTCAGAACCTAAAGCTAATGTACATGGCGGTTAGTTAAACATCTGTAGGTCATTTATAAAGATAATCTTGCCTGTCAGTATCTCTTGGTGTTGTAGCAGTGGAGTTTGGGGTTTTCATGATACCTAGTTTTGTCTCCAAAGTGTTCACCAAAATGACAGGGGAAACAGACCATTTAGACCGAAGCATACCGGGTAGAAAGACTTGGATTTATTGGGCATGGACTTAGTAAAGAGTGTCTTTACAGCTTCAATATGAGATGTTTACCAAAATGAGTGTCTTCTCCATCTGACTCGTAGACCTATTCAAATCAGATTTATTTATACAGTGATATTTATAACATAAAATTGGACAGTCATTATTATATCATCTTTGTCCTCAGTAGAAAGGCATATTTACCTTTTTTGTAAGATCAAGAGACGCTCTAGAAAACCAAAAGAAAATTTTCTTTTAAGAACCCCAAATAATTCATCAACGCTATGTTTAGCAGACTTGCGTTAGCAATGGCAGAGACAAGGAAATAACAGCTGCTATTTGTGGCTTGAACCCTGGCATACCTGACTGTCTCTAAGAGAGTAACTTGGCTCATCACTATGGCTACAGAATTCTACTTCAGGTTGTGTTCTTTGGATCTTCCATGAAGTATGCATAAAGCAGGCATATTTACAGAAAGGTTTCTCTGTCCAGCCAATGAAGAATGATGGGAATGGATACACCATTCAAGTGATAAGAACTCATTCATCAGTACCATTGGCCTCCTCAGCCTATTAGGTGTTGAAAAGATATGTCCCAGCCATCCCAGAGGACCATGCAGAGATCATCACAGACAGGAGAAGAAGGTTCAAAAGGAGGTTTATTAGTGGGGCCATAGTTCCCATGGGAGAGGGAGCTACATGGTGTCTGCACCTTATCCAGGTGGCAGCGTCTCTCTCTGGGGGTAAAGGGGAAGTAGATAGGTAGTGAGTAGGAGTGGCTCATTAGGTATGGGTGGATCTGGGGGCTAGTGGGAGGAGCTGAGGACCTGAGGCTAAGGAAATGCAAACAGGTATAAGAACCTCTGTGGTGTCATCCATGAAGAATAGGAAATGAAGAAAGCCACCTTGGCTTTTTCATTCACATGTTACACAATCTTGTGCAAATCATTTCCACATATGGCTTTTTACAAACTGGTCATATCATTGTACGTAAGAGCTGGGCAATAACGACTTAGCATCTTAGTCAATTCTCTACCTAGCATAAATTCTAAACAGTACCAGATTTTGGGATTTTTTTTTGGGGGGGGGGGCAAATGAGGCAGACTTGCCCTGCATCCTCATGGAGTTTCTAGTTCCATGAAGATGACACCAAATGTTAATTTGAAAAGGACTTTCCATGTGGGATAAGCAAAATCAAGAGGAGTACATTTTGGAGCTTATAACCTAAATCTATGAAATGTTTACAATATGGGAAGTTGTTTAAATGGTTTGGTGGTAGAGAAAGAAAACTATACTTATGTTTCAGAAATTCATAATAGAAGAAAATATGGCTCCTGAGAAAATCTGTAGGAATGGATACAAAGTTTGTTGGTTGCCTTTTGAATTTCTAAGAATTGATGGATAGGTAGATAAAGGTACACTGGTAGCTGATCTGCTGATATTCCAAATGAAAGAAACATGATATTTTTTTTCTTGGTCATGGGGCTTGAACTCTGGGCCTGGGCTCTGTCCCTGTGCTCTTCAGCTCTACTCCCTGAGCCACTTTCTAAACATGATTTTTAATATAGAATGGACAGCCTGTTCTATATGATGGTAGTCTACTCTATTCTATGAATAGTGAGAATAAAGTTGAGAACTTCTTGTGTGGAGTGTTTAACAGCTACAGGTAAAAAGTGAGACTAGAAGCCATCTGGTGGTGGCTCAGTTATAATTCTAGCTTCTTAGGAGATTGCAATCTGAAGGTTGGGATTCAAAGCCAGCCTAGGCAGGAACTTCCATGAGTCTCTCACCTTCAATAGCCACCAAAAAGCCAAAGTAGAGCTGTGGCTCAAGTGATAGAAAGCCAGCCTTGAGCGAAAAAGTTAAGGGGCAATGCCCAGGCCCTGAGGTCAAGCCCTAGTATGAGCATACACAGAAAGTAGATACTTCTTAAGGTATCCTCTATACTTATGAAATGACTATTTACAAAGTGGGAGTAAATGCCAACAAGCGCAAGTACCCCTCATTCCCAAGTGGGAGCAGTACAGATCCTGGTGATGGATTGAGGACGCCCCAGTATGGTGATGGACGTAAATGTTCATGCTTGCTTTGAGATAGAGCACTCTTCCCCCTGGTGTCAGAGCCTTTGTGTTCCTTTGCTAATCCAGTTGACTTGAGCATATAAAACTCCATGTCTTGCTGTATACATTTTCAATGATACAGAGAACAGAAACAGTTTTACCTTAAGAAACTTGAATAAGCAACTTGAGATGGTGAATGTTATGGAAATGAAAATGGCAGATATTCTCCACTTCCTGTGACACAGAACAGGGCACAGTGATGAGGGTGCCCCCACGAATATCCCCAGTAAGTCTTTCTCAGGCCTACTGAATCCAAAAGGCTGGACATGACATGCTCAGTGACTTTTCTGCTGAGAGTGGACAAGGACAAGTTGCCTTTTGAAGGGGTGTTCTTGTTTCTTCTCTTTTGTCTGCCTTGTTTACAAATGAAGAAGCTAATTCTTCCAATTCTTACTCTGTGATGCTTGGCTTGGAACTTGAGGCCTTTTCCTTGCTTCATTTAAGCCACTCCTCCAGTTCCTTTTTTTTTTTTTTTGGCTTTTGAGTTATCTTTGGATAGTCTTTTGGGCTGGCCAGCCCTCCCCTTCCTCTATCTCTTCCACCTTTCTCCCTTTTCCTCTGCCCTTTTCACTCTTCTTCCCCTTTAACTCCTTCTCCCCTCCCTCCCCTGCTTTTCATTTGATCAGGTGGTCTCAAGACTGTGCTCCTCCCTACCTCTGTTCCCCAGTATCTGGGAAACAGAAGTGTGCCACGATGTCCGGCTTCCTTTCCCTTTCTCACTGTAGTAATTCCGTTGGTAATTATGTAAAAGGATACCAATACTACATGGAGTTTCAATTCACTGTAGCTTATTCGATGTGTAGGAGCAAGCATTCTTTCAAGGCCACAGTCTGCTCTGCTTCTGATTGCTTTGTAAGGCTGTAAAATCAACTCTGTGACATGACCCAAATGGAAGCCATCCAAGACCTATCATGAAAAACTGTTTGGGTGCCCTCCTTACCACGTTAGAGACTCTCTGGGGTGGTTTGGTGGAAGTGGAGAATGTGAAAACTGTTTATGGATGACTGAGCTGCAGGCTGAAACCTGAAACCCAGGATATGACTGGCTACACCTAGAAGCATTGCTACCTAACCTGGCTTGCCAAGATGGGTGAAGTTTGGTGGGGTGGTTTAAAGTGCCATGGAATTTCACAATGCCCCCAATCCCTCCCCAATTTGTGTTAACAATGGTGATTCTTACGTGGAGATAGGAGGAACTGAGCTAAATAGGAGTTCACTGCTCCACCAGTTTCTTCCCAATTGAATTGCGAGCTATCCCTTGTCTTCTTTGGTGATGGACAAAATCAGTAGAGAAAGCAAATAGTTTCTCCAACCCATCAGCTCTAAGATACCTGAAATGCAGTCAATGTTGCACTTGTGTATAATAGATACAGCCACAGCCATGAACTTTGGGCTAGTATTCCAACAGCTAGAATAAGTGGAATTAATACTGTCATTCAACTTACTGTGGAACTTCTTCCCCTCAAAATTTGGAATTTCTATGAGTACAGGATAATTTGGAATTGCGATGACACTTCTGACGTCATTGCCTCCAGAGATGTCACTGCCTCTTCAGTTGAAGGCCTTATTCTCTTCATGAATGGTAGTTGAAATGTATTCATTTCCCTTCATAATGTGTTCCTTACATTGATCACTAGATTCATGCAGTTTTTGTTATAAGGGCATACTTATAGGCTTTGACACCTAAAATGTAAAAAAAAAATTATAATTTCAATTTATAGGCGTTCTGTTCTTCGTTATGGACATGAAGCTTTAATTCTTGTATTTAAAATATATTCACACGTTATAAAATACAATGATCATATTTACTCTAATTGAGTTAATTGTATCAAGCTCTGGCTTGTACATTATGGTATAACTGGGAGTCAGAATATATGTCTAGATAGTCTTCTTTGTTATCGGTTCCTCTCGCCTCTTCTCCCACTTTTCTCACCTCTTTTCCTCCTCTTCCTTCTCCCTTTTCTTCCCAAAGAGCTCAGTGTTCCTCACTGAACGTGAGGAACCTATTCCTTAATCTGTTCGCACTAGGAAGTTGGGGAAATGCACAATGTAACCCACTGTGATATCATACATCACAAACATCAACATCTCTCACCCCATCTGTCTGCCTTAAAGTCTGAGATTTTTTTAAGCCTTTAAGTCATCCCAGTTTTTGACATGTTTCTGTGCATTTTTTCATTTTTCTTTGTGCTTTTATACTTTTTGTTGCCAGCACCAGGGCTTGTACTCAGGTCCTGAGTGCTATCCCTTAGCCTTTGCACTCAAGGATAGTGGTCTACCACTTGAACCACAGCTCTGTTTCCTGATTTTTTGGTGATTAATTGTAGATAAGAGACTTTCTGGTGCATGCTTTCTTTGAACCTTGATTCTCAGAAATCATTCTCTTGAGGATTACAGACATGAGCCACTGGCACCTTGGTCCTTTGAGCTTTTATTCTTCACACATACGCACATAGAGTCTTGTCAACAAGTTGCTGCTGCCATTAACTTTTTAATATAGTTATTGTTAACACTAGAGTTTTGTTGAGCAGTTAATGTTTAGCTGGCCAAATAGTATCTGCAACATAACTTTCCCCCAAATTACAATGTCCCTTAGTATCTGAAGTGGGTTGGCTCTACAAACCATGTGGCTAATGAAGTTCTTTTGATATAAAACAGTATAATACTTGCATATAAACTACAAACATCCTTCATATACTTTGTCTTCTCTACATTGCTTACAGTAAGTAATATAATTGAAATAATGTGTAGCTAGATTTTATACCATGTTATAGGGCATTATGACAAGAAAACAGTGTGAATGTGTTTTAGTACAGATGCACTGCTTTTCCCTTAAAGATGTACAATCTGTAATTGGTTGAATTTGCATATGCAGAGTATTTATTTGTGCATTATTTATAGAAACTATGGTGTAAGAAAGTTGGTCTTTGGTAAAATGATGATGGTTCTATGTTGAAACTGAAATGGACACCATGAGGAGACTGTGAGTTTTGTGTCTGCATTTAAATGACAGGCAAGATCTTGAGAAATTACTAATATTGTAGCCAATATTGACTGAGAAATCCAATGCATTTCACAGAGAGAGTGTAAATCTGGCCACATTGTAACGAGTACAACAGAAGGAAAATTGAAAGACTAACTTGTTCCCATTGAAATGAATGTCCACTGTCATCAGGTGTTTGAGCAGGGAGTTGTGGATAGCTCTTTGGCCAAGCAAAGCACATTTTATACGTGTCTGGTAGGACATGCAATAGAATGACACAGCAGCTCTACAAGCTATTGAGCTTTGGTGAGTGATTGTTTTCCCTTCCATATATCGTTTCAAACTATGGGCTTCAAGGAAGTCTGCAACATAAAAATGACTTTTTGTTTTGACAGACCTGGGGCTTGAACTCAGGGCCTGGGCACTGAGCTTTTGCTCAAGGCTGGCACTCAGCTCTACTCTGAACTATCTGTTGGTTGGAGCTAAGTGTCTTGTGGACTTTTCCTGCCCAGGCTTGCTTTGAACTGTGATCCTCAGATCTCATTTCTGAGTAGCTAGCATTGTAGGCATAGGCCACCAGTACCTGACTTCCTGACTTTTTCTCCTCTGTCCTTTGTCCTCCTCCTCAGGCCCCCTTCCTTCCTTCCTCCTCCTTTTTTCATCTTTCTTCTTTTTTCCCCTTTTCTTCATTGCTTTGCTTTCTGAGAGAATTCAATGATCAGCCAACCATGAAATGGGAAAGTGGACCAAATAAGGCTGGATAATTTATTTGAGCCAAACAGAGGTATTATAATCTATTAAAAATATTTAGCCAAACACACTGTATTCGTGACTTTATCTCATAACCCTGCAGATTGTCTGGTAGTTGCCCAGGACCTGAGGCAGGAAGGCGGACCCATGTGCCTGAACTTTCCAGTCATGTCTTTGCAACTGGTAGTTTTTAATAAAAGAAAAACTCTAACATTGTGAAATTACATCAGTGAAGAAACCATAGCTTTTTATGTTCTTGTATATGCTTTTCTTCTGTGCAATGTTATTCAATGCCCTAAATTTCAGCTACTTTTGAGATATTTTCTTGAATGTTGAGATTAGTCTGGAAATCAGGCTAGGAATAAATGAAATGCTGGTGTGGTAATAAAATTTATGTTACCATTTTATGAATATGAAAATGTCTAATTGTTATAACACAAGGTATCTTTGGATTAAGAAGTCTAGGACATTTTATTCTTTTACACCTTTTTTTTAAAGCAGGAAAACCTTTGCTTCTACCATCAGTCTTGAAGCAGAAATCCCAGAAAAAAGAATTTTATAATCAGTCACAAAGAATTCCTACACGCTTCATGTATCCCTTCCTCATCATTTCCCATTTCTTAGGAGTTTCCACATTGTTTAATTGTAATCATGTGCAACTAGCATTTTAAAGCTTCACACTGCTTTCACATTTATGGGATATGATGAGAAGATTAAGAATGGTTGAAACTCAAGAGTAAATACAGGAAACTTAAGAGTAGATGTAGAAATGTGACTCCACCAGGCTTTCATGGAGCACACATTACCCCAGTGGGCTTCATGTTGTGGCCATCCATGTATAGAAGAACAAACTAGAAGGTGCACTCTCCCAAACAACCCTCATTCTAGTCAGGCCCCTCTCCTGTACTCTGCTTTGCAATTCTGTAGCAGGAATCTAAACTCTGGTTTCCTTCCATTGCATTGGTGTTGTTTGACCTGACTTTCCCTCAGCTTGGAACTTACGCATATGGGACTCAGGTGGCAGGGCCCTGCCTTTCCAGGACCTGCACTTAGTATTCAATCTATTGTGGAGCAGAGGGATGTTCATGACCCATAGCAAAACACCTCCCACGTCCCATAAAGTGACATGTTGTTTCTATTAAGGGATCATTTTCTTAAGTGAAATCATGACCAGTCATGATGGCATGGAAGTATACAGAGGCCAAGTGACTATGTGTTACTTTAATTACCAAAGAAGTAACTATTATGATTCCATAATGGTTCAAAGAAGAATTTTAAGACTGAAACAGTGGTTTGATTGTTTCTTTAGTTCAGAAGTAATTGAAATGGAATATGTAAATAGAGTCAAAGTGGACTTTTCCAAGTGAGAAAGAGAAGCCAATTGCACTTCGAAAGAAACTATATGACTATAGCAAGAAAGACATCGCCAGTTAACAAATATTTATTTTCCTTTGCTATTCTCTGCTATTTATCCTGTTACATAGTAGTGGAATGAATTAGGAAGAGAGTGATGTAGAGTGCATGGTTTTCCATTGCAACACAAACTCTATCTATCTATCTATCTATCTATCTATCTATCTACCTACCTACCTACCTACCTACCTATATTTTTGCTGTTCCCGGGGTTTGAACTCAGGCTTGGACACAGTCCCTGAGCTTTTTTTGCTTAAGGCTAGCACTCTGTCACTTGAGCAATAGCTCTACTTCCAGCTTTTTGGTGGTTAATTGAAGAGAAGAGTCTCACAGAGTTTTCCTGTCCAGGCTGGGTTAGAACCTCGATCCTCAGATCTCAGCCTCCTGAATAGCTAGGATTACTGGCTACAGCCACTGGCTTCCAGCTTACTTTCCCTATAGTCTTAAACTATATAGGAATCAACTCTTTGGTAAGCTTTTTTCGATTTTTATGTTTATATTACTAATGATTATTTTGTCTCTATTTCCCTGTCTTATGATTATTTAATTATAAGACAATTGTTTATTTTTTATTTGATTAGTTATTTAAAGGACGGGTCTTTGGGGCTTTATATCATAGGATCCAAAGGTAGCACTAATGTCTGTGAACCTTAAAATTATACTACCACTTTTTTGATGACCAAAGCTCATTAGAAACTGGAGCCTGTGGCTCAGGCCTGTAATCCCAGATCCTCATGAGTTTGGAGGATTGTGCTTTGAAACCCGCCCTGGGCAGGGAAGTCCATGACATCCATCCTCCATGAACCACCAAAGTACCAGAAATTGTGCTATTTCTCATGGGGTAGCAGGCCAGTATGGAGTGACAAAGCTAAGGGACATAGCCCAGTCTCTGAGTTCAATTTTCAGTGCTGGCTCAAAAACCAAAACCCCACCAAAACACAACTGACCTGAAAGACTCTAGTCCCTGTGCGTAGGAACTAATAATTTGTCCTACTACTGTGAAGGGAAGAGCTTCTGAGTTCTTACAAAAACTATCTTTAAGTATTTGTGCAAAGGAGTTGCCATTTGACAAAGCAGTTTATGAATATGGCCCATCTTAACCCACCTCACCCCTTTCAACATTCTTGCCCCTCCTTCCTCTGCCCAGCCCTTCCGTTTTCTTACTTTTGTAGTATGTACAATGAATTCTTGACTACAATTCCCCCCTTCCCCTTCATTTGTCTCCCGCTCTCCCCTTGCCCCCACTTGATGAGCTGCTGTTTTTCACCCTTATGCTTTGGGAAGTAATGATAAGCACCACCCCCCCGCCGCCAGTACTTCCTCAGAACTTTCTAGATTCCTAAGAGTGGTCATTGTAAATGTCTAACACAAGAATAAATAGGATAGCAAGTTATGAGAGGGTTAAAGACATGCTTTAATCATAATCTTTGTGATTCGAGTAAAGAAATGTTGTTGAATAAAGACACTGCACATTCCTGTTGGATATTTCTCACAGAGTGAACACAGTGCTGTCCCAACTCTTTTACTATATTTAAGTTTTTGGCTCATCACTGGTATTTGTTTCATAATCTAACAAAAAGATCACGTGTCTCTTGCTAGCAAAAGCTGCAGAGGAGGGAATGCTTATTCTATGAGTAGAGAGAGAAGGAAGGCTGGAGAGATGTTTGTGCTTGTGGAGAAGCTTATTTTATTTTATTTTTTAATAAACGCAGGCCATGTTTGCCACCTCCCGAATTTTGCGCTACTCTTTTCGCTGTCCTAGCTTTGACTTAGTTTGTTTTATGTTCTCGTTTGGTTAGTTCCTTGAACATCCCATCTAATTTACATCTTATTCATTTTTGTGTTGCAGCTTCTGACAACTGTCTTGAGTCCACACTTCTCTAGATTTTTATACCTAGCAGCCATTTGGCTTCTACTTTTCCTGATCTCTCTCTTCCTCTCTCACTACCTGTGCCTAATGTTGAGGTTATAGTATCCAAAATAGCTCAGGCCTCAGCCACCTTGGTGTGTTCATGCTATCTGTCCCTACCTGCCTCAGTGTCTGTACCTTTTGGCTGGTTTCACTCAGATTATGGCCAGAGAATGGCTGAAGTAAATAACAGGAAGGAAGAAAGGAAATGTATGGTGATTAGCAGTTCTTTGAGGGAAATGTTTACCTTTATTCACAAACAGTGTATGTGTTGGTAGTTTTCCTATTGCCAGAGAAAGAGAGTGTTGATTCTAAATGTTAGTTTTTAACATGAGAATCTTAAGCATTATATGTTATAACTCTCAGAAATGTTAGGTGTTTCAGAATCATTAAAAAATATTTATTGTCTTTTTTCTCCTTTATTGTCAAAGTGAAGTACAGAGGGGTTACAGTTTCATATATAATGCAGTGAGTACATTTCTTGTCAAATATGTTAGCTCCTCCTCCCCTCCACATGCCTACCTCTTCCCTCCTGCTTCCCCTTCCACCCACGAGTTGTACGGTTGGTTTACACCAAATGGTTTTGTGAGTATTGTGTTTGGAGTTGTTTGTATTTTTATCCTTTGTCTATTGATTTTGATATTTACTTTCTCTTCTCTAGCTCTAATACACGTATATACAGTATCCAGGGTGCTCAGATGAGATACAGTGATAGTGGGGGTAAAACCACAGGAAGGGAATACGAGAGAAAATAAAAAGGGTACGGATTCATATCGCATGTTGAAAATAATTACAATAATGATATACCACTTGTTTTCATAACATGGAGCTCATTTCACTTAGCATCATCTTAAGTGTCCATAAGGGCATAGCTATTGGGCTATTATGACTTCGGCTTTGACTAGCCTAAACATGTACTAATTATTCCAAAAAAAATTTACTATGTGAAGTGAGCCAGACCTAAAGAAACATAGACTGTATTGCTTTCCTCATAGGAAAAACATTTTTTTTTCTTATTTATTGTCAAAGTGATGTACAGAGAGGTTACAGTTGCATATGTTAGGCATTGGATACATTTCTTATACTGTTTGTTACCTCCTCCCTCACTTACCCTCCCCTCCCCCTGCCCCTCTCCCCCCAGAGTTGTTCACTTGGCTTACACCAAGCAGTTTTGAAAGCATTGCCTTTGTAGTCGTTTGTCTTTTTATCTTGTATCTCTCGGTTTTGGTATTCCCTTTCACTTTCCTAATTCTAATACCAGTATATACAGTTTCCAAAGTACTCAAATAAGATAAACTGATAGTGAAGGTACAACCGCAGGAAGGGGATACAAGAGCATCATCAACAGTAGAAGCTACAGTTACACATGGCATGTTGAAAGTAATTACAGCAGTGATATAACAGTTGTTTCCATAAAATGGAGGTTGTTTCACTTAGCCTCATCTTATGTGTTCATAAGAGTATTGCTGTTGGGCTCTTGTGATCCTCTGCTGTGACTAGCCTAAACCTGAGCTAACTATTCCCTATGAGAATAGGGAATCCTATTCATAGCATAGAATCCATGTTTCTTTGGGTCTGGCTCACTTCACTTAGGATAATTTTTTCCAAGTCCTTTCATTTCCTTACAAATGCGGCAATGTCATTCTTTGAGACAGAGGTATGAAATTCCATTGTGTATATGTACCACATTTTCCTGATCCATTCATCTACTGAGCGTTACTGGGTGGGATCCATATTTTAGCTATGCCAAATTGTGCTGTGATGAATATTGTTGTGCTGGTGGCTTTTGTGTGTTCTTCTCTGTGGTCTTTGGGTAGATGCCAAATGTGGGGCTGCTGGATCATAAGGGAGCTCTATGTTTACCTTCTGAGAAATCTCCATACCACTTGCTAGAGTGGCTGAACAAGTTTACATTCCCACCAACGATGAAGTAGGGTTCCCTTTTGTCCACATCCCCTCCAACATTTATTATTGTTAGTTTTCTTGATATAGGTCATTCTTACTGGGGTGAGATGGAATCTCAGTGTTGTTTTGATTTGCCTTTCTTTTATGGCCAGAGATGTAGAGCACTTTTTCATATGACTCTTGGCCATTCTCATTTCCTCATCAGAGAAGTCTCTTTGTAAGTCTTTAGCCCACTTGTTGAGGGGGCTGTTGGTTCTTTGCGGTTTTGTTTTGGAGGAATTTAATTTTTTGTAGTTCTGCATATATTTTAGATATGAGGTCTTTGTTCATTGTATGGCTGATAAAGATCTTTTCCCAATCTGTAGGCTTTCCATTCATCTTGTGAGCTATGTCCTTTGCCCTGCAGAAGCTCAGCAATTTGATGCAATCCCATTTGCTCGTCCTTTTTGTGATTTGTAGCATTTATGGCTCTTTGTTAAGGCAGGTCTGTCCTGTGCCAAGGAGCCCAAGTGTTTCTCCTACTTCTTTTAGTGCTTTCAAGGTATCTGTTATAATTTCAAGATCTTTGATCCATGTGGAATTGATTTTGGTGCAGGATGATATATAAGGATCTAATTTTGCTTTGTTGTGGGTGTTGAACCAGTTTTTCCATCACCATTTGTTAAAGAGGCTATCTTTCTTCCATCGTATTTTTTTAGCTCCTCTATCAAAGATTAAGGGGGCTTAGTTCTGTGTGTTCACTGCTGGATCTTCAATTCTGTTCCATTGGTCTTCAGGCCTGTTCCATTGCCAATTCCAAGCTGTTTTTATACCTATAGCTTTATAATACAGCTTGAAGTTTGGTATTGTAATTCCTCCGGCATTGTTCTTTCTGCTTAGGATTGTTTTTGCTAGTCGGGGGGTCATTTATTTTTCCATATAAATTTCTGGATTGCTTCCTCAATTTCATTAAAAAATGGTGTTGGGATATTAGTGGGTATTGCATGGAATTTGTAGATAGCTTTTGGCAATATTGCCATTTTGACTATATTAATCTTCCCAATCGAGGAGCATGGGAGGTTTTTCCATTTCCTTAGTTCTTTTTTTTTTTTTTCAAATGTTTATTATCAAAGTGATGTACAGAAAGGTTACAGTTTCATATTTTAGGCACTGGATACATTTCTTGTACAGTTTGTTACCTTGTCCCTCATACCCCTCTCCCTCCTCCCCCTTTTCTTTCCCCCCCCCCCCACGGAGATGTTCAGTTCACTTACACCAAACAGTCTAATCATAGAGGTCTTTCACTTCTTTGGTTAAGGTTATTTCTAGGTATTTTATGTTTTTGAGACTATTGCAAAGGGAGTTGCTTTCCTGACTTCAGCCTCTGTCTTCGTGTTATTAGCATATAGAAAGGCTGTTGATTTTCGAGGGTTTATTTTATATCCTGCAACTTTGCCAAAGTTTTGGATCTGCTCTAGTAGCTAGGGAGTAGAGTCTATGGTGTTTGTTAGGTATAGGATCATGTAATCTGCAAAGAGAGAAAGCTTAACTTCATCTTTTCCTATTTGGATCCCCTTTTTGTTTTCTTCTTGCCTAATTGCTCTGGCTAGGAATGTTAAAGAGGAGGGGAGAGAGCAGACATCTCAATCTTGCTCCTGATTTTCAAAGGAATGGCTTTGGCTTTACACCATTTAGAATTATGCTTGCTGTTGGTTTGTAATAAACTGCCTTTATTATATTCAGGAATGTTCCTTGGAATCCCAATTTCTCCAGGATTTTTATCATAAATGGGTACTGGATTTTATCGAACGCCTTTTCTGCATCCAGAGATATAACCATGTGGTTCTTTACCTTGCTCTGGTTGATGTGGTGGATTACATTAATTGACTTGCGTATATTGAACCAACTTTGCATCCCTGGGATGGATCCAGTTTGAACATGGTGTATGATATTTTTGATGACCTGTTGAAGTCGATTGGACAGAATTTTGTTGAGAATTTTTGCATCTATGTTCATCAGGGAAATCGTTCTATAGTTCTGTTTTGTTGATGAGTCCCTGCCTGGTTTTGGGATGAGGGCTATACTGGCTTCATAGAATAAGTCTGGTAGTGAACGTTCTCTTTCAATTTCATTGAAGATTTTGAAAAATATTGGTGTGACTTCTGTTTTGAAAGCCTTGTAGAATTCTGCTGTGAATCCATCTGGACATGGGCTTTTCTCTGATGGGAAATCACTTATTGCTGTTTCTATTTCAAGGCTGGGTATGAGTCTGTTTAGAAGGTTTAAATCTTCATGGTTGAGTTTGGGGGTATCAATTTTTTCTAGAAAATCATCCATTTCTTCCAGGTTCTCGAATTTGTTGGCACAAAGGTTTGCAAAATAGTCCCTTATTGTGTTCTGAATTTTGGTTGTTTCTGTGGTGATGTTACCTGTTTTATCTCGGATCTTGTTTATGTGGGTGTGCTGCCATCGTTTTTTGGTCAGGTTTGCTAGGAATTTGACTATCTTGTTAATATTCTCAAAGAACCAAGTCTTTGTTTTGTTGATTGTTGCGATGGTTATTTTTCTCCCTCTCAAGTATATTTAATTCTGATTCGATTTTAATTATTTGCTTCCATCTATTGACTTGGGGGTATGGCTTCTTGTTCTCTTTTGAGAAGATTAAGGTGATTCCGTAAGTTGTTGAGTTGCTGTTTATCCAGATTGTTGGTGTAGGCACTCAGATATAAATTTTCGTCTGAGTACTGCCTTTGCTGTGTCCCAAAGGAGGTGGTACTTTGTGCACTCACCTTGGTTGAATGCCATAAATATTGAATTACTGGTCTAATTTCTTCAATGACCCACTGATGGTTCAGCAGTGTGTTGCTTAGTCTCCATGGATTGTATCATTTTGTGTGGTGGCTGTTTGAGTTGAGCTTTAATTTTAATCTATTGTGGTCTGAGGGAAGGCAGGGAATGATTTTGATACTTCTGAATTTGTACAGATTTTCTTTGTGCCCTAAGATGTGATATATTTTGGAGAATGTTTCATGGGCTGCTGAAAAGAATGTGTATTCTGGTATTGCTTGATGGAATATTCTGTAGATGTTGGTTAAGTCTAGTTGGTCTATGCAGTTGATTAGTTCTGTGGATTCTTTGGTCAGTTTTTGGCCTGTTGGTCTGTCCAGAGGTGACAGTGGAGTGTTAAAGTCTCCAACAATCAATGTGTTTGGGACTATGAGTGATTTTAGAGTCAGTAGTGTTGGTTTGATGAAGTTGGGTTCTCCTGTATTTGGTGTGTGGATATTTAAGATGGTTATATCCTCCTGTAGGAGACATCGCTTTATTAGTATGTAGTAACCTTCTTTGTCTCTTCTTACCATTTTTCATTTGAAGTCGATTTTATCTGATGCTAGAATTCCACTCCAGCCTGCATTTGGGGGCCATTTATTGGTAGATTTTATTCCAGCCTTTAACCTTTAGAAGAAGTTTGCTTTTGCTAGATAGATGTGTCTCTTGGAGGCAGCAGAAAGACGGATCTTGATGTTTGATCCAAGTAATGAGCCTATGTCGTTTGAATGAAGAATTAAGTCCATTAATGTTGAGAGTTAGGTTTGAGAGATGATCATTTGTCCTTTCATTGTAGCTATCTTGTTAAAAGCTGTGTCTTCCCAATTCTTGATCTAATATTCTGGTTTTCTATTTAGGGTTCATTTCTCTGTCTGTATTGGGATCTTGATTATTTTCCCTGTATAGTACATCTTTGAGGATTTTCTGTAAAGCTGGTTTGGTGGAGATACATTGTTTCAGTTTTTCCTTCCTGTGGAAGACTTTTATTTGACCTTCAGCTATGAATGAGAGTTTAGCTGGGTACAGCATTCTTGGTTGATATTTATTATTATTTAGGGTTTGGCATACCTCATTCCAGGATCTCCTTGCTTTTCATGGTCTCTGCTGAGAAGTCTGGGGTAATTCTGCTTGCTTTTCCTTTATTTGTGATTACTTTCTTCTCCGTAACATCTTTAAGGATTCTTTCCTTGGACTCTACTGATCCTGTTATGATCACAATGTGTCAGTGGGATGTCCTATTCTGATCTGGTCGCTTTGGGGTTCTAAATGCTTCTTGTATCTGTATTGGCCTACCTTCCTGGATAGTTGGGAAGTTCTTGGCTAATATTCTGTTAAATAGGTTGCATATTCCATTAACTTCTTTCTCCTGGTTTTTCTCAATTCCTATTCTCCTCAAATAGTGCTTCCTGCTTGTGTCTTGGAGCTCCTGGAGTGATCTGTTTTATCGATTGGATTGGTTTTGTATTTTTGTGTGACATTTCTCCATAGATTCTAGGGAATCTTCAGCTCCTGAGATTTGATCCTCTGCTTCACCTACTTGAGACTGTAGGCTAGTTACTTGATTTTGAATCTCTTTTCCTTCAGACTGGTCTTTCCTGATGATTTCCATGTCCTTGCTAGAAGTATCTCTTAGGTCCTGCATGGACATCTTTACATTATTAATTTGGTTTTGAGTGCTGTCTCTCAAATCTTTTAGCTGGGTAGTTATCTTTTCATATGACTCTTGAAGTTCATTTATCTTTCTCTTTGTTGAGGCCATGAAATCATCTATTACTTTATGGATGGATTGATGTATGGATGGATTCAAACTTTTCATTTAACATGTTTATCAGTAGACTTTGTAGAGCATTTTGAGGGTTCTCTTCTATGTCTTTGATTGACTGCTCTGCTTCCTGCTTGTTTTGAGTGGGAGATATGACTGCATTGTTTGCCTTCTTGTGTTTCTTCTGCCCATTTGCATTGGGAATGCCTATCTAAGAGCACCTGTGAGCACTGTTTAAGACCCAAAGCAGACCTTAACAGCACTGTTGTGTAAATCTTAGAAGTTCACAATTATACACAGATACTTGGTATAAATGTATATAAAATTAGATTTGGTGTTCCTAAAAATACAATTTCAAAATAACAACCAATCCTGTATTCAATAGTTAATAAGTACTGTTAAAATACTATGAGCTGGATTTCTCTATAAACCACTTTGATTAACTTGGATTGAACAGGGATATCCTCTATCCAATAACCCAGCAATGATATTCATAGGCAGCATCATCACTGTCATGCAGATCTCCAAGAGCAGAGGCAGCTTGGCATCAAGTACGGAGACCTTTGTGTAGCGGACAGCACAAGAGGGGAGCCTTCGCCATATGATTGGTTTCCGGGAACTTCAAAAAACAAGTAACGTGTAAACACTTTGAACTCCCTCTGTCCAACCTCATACCTGACACACTCATGCAACCGCACATGAACAAAAAATTCCTCACAGGCGAGCCGACTCTCTCTCTCTCTCTTTCTCTCTCTTCCTCCCCGCCACCCCCACATGCTCACTATAACACACTGTGCCGGGTCCTCCTGGATCTACATCCACATACCTATTTGCACATATGCAGACTTAGGCTTAGGAAGCACACTCTTGTACAGCATCAGGAACACACGCATGTAGGCAAGCAGGGGCACACACACGCACACGTGAGCACACCCAGTACACAGTGGCTTGGAAGGTGCTAAGGGGTTTTCGAGGAATGTGTCCTACTTGCTCAAGTCCAGAGTGTTGTTCTTGTGGTGGGCGTGGCTAAGGAGCCCAGCGCTGCTTACTGGACAGTCCATTGGCACTTGGGCCTCCCCCTGCTGTCCTCACCAGTCTCCCATTCCCTGAACCATGCAGCTTCGGAGACCTGGGTAGCAACAAACTCTTCGGGAAAGCAATCAAGGCAGAAATGTCAATGTAACAGGACCACATGATTACGCCCCAGTAGTGCCCCAACCAAGGATGGCATTCGTTACCCCTCAGGTCTACACCCTAAAGCACAGCGCTGCGCGCAGAGAATGGGGCAGGCCTGTGCCCCAGAATCCCTTGCCTCTTCTCCCTTCTACTTGGTCCCAGGGTGGTGGGGCGCCCAACCTGGCCTTCCTAGCCACCACCTGCCATCTGCAGCTGAGTTCCTGAGGCTTGTCACCTACACACATACCTCCTTTGCTGATAACTCCCTCCGAGTTCTCTCTCCTAGCCCTCCTGTCCCTGCCTTGCTGCTCTTGACTGCTTTCAACTCACACATGCCTCTGCGTCACTGCCTCTTTGCCTCTGCCTCTGCTTCCCAATTTCCCCCTCCTCCTCTTGAGGTTCACAGGCTGCACACCTCCCCATGCACCTCTTCACTTCTTCTGGGGAAATTACAACTGCCTCACCCTGGCCTAGCCCTTCTTATCTTCTCCAAATCTCCCTCTGCTCTCACCCTCTGCACACCTGGGATCTCTCAGTCCTCTGGTGAACACCAATCCCCATTTATCTAATCTGTTGTCTGCCTGCTCTGTGCCCAAGCCACTCTGCTCCTTTTCTGTGCACAGGAGGTTTGTGACAAAGGTAGGAGGGAAGCGGCACTCCTTTCCTGCCTTCTGGTTTTATGACTGACATCCGATTGGTCTGGAAACGGCCTCTGCCCCCTTGGCCAAGACCACCTGAAGACCTTGCCTGGCTTGCTAGGCAGCAGCCCTGTGTTTTTCTGAGCAGGAAGGACTGCACATATGCGACCCACTATGCAGAAAAGCCTCCAGGGGGTGGCCGGATGTTTTGTTTCTCCATTCCTTGCCCACTTTGTTGATGTGTGCTTTCATTTGCATTCCAACAGGAACAGCCTTAAGGGAGGGGTAGTGAGGCTGCTTAGGGGTAGGCAGTTGGTGCTCACAGGCCAGCAGGGCCTCCTGGTGCCTCACTAACAGTGCATTTGCACCTGGGGTGCTGGGAAGCCTCTGGGCAGTGCCCATATGGTTTGGAGCTCTGTGACATGGCCAGGTACTAGGCGCCTCCTGCTGACTTGAGCCAGTGTTCCAACTGGAGTTGCCATAGCCAAAAGGGCACAGGGCCCCTTTGGGGTTTGCTGTAAGTTCTCACTAGTTCTCACAGGCCTTCGGGGATGCACAGGATGTGCAGAGCCGCACATCCCTCCCCTGACCATTCTGCTGGGAACGGCTTGGGCCAGGGTCCTAGGCAAATACACTTTCCACCTCCCCTCCTGCTCCATCTTCCCACATCCTGGTTGAACCCGTGTGACACAGCTCCCCACCGCCTCTGCCCTTGCCAGTCCTGGAAGTGGCTGGTGTATGGATCCGCCACCTCTCTCACAATCAACCTCATCTCTCTTGCTCAGAGCATAAGGGAGATACAAGGTTAGCAGGTCAGCGAATCTGGGCATCTCCTTTCTGTGCTAGTGTCTGCTTAACTCTTGTCTTCCCGCTTGCCTTGGCCTCTCTGGCCCAGATCCCTGCCTGCTACTTCCTGCTATTGAGCAGCCAAGGATTTTACTGGCTACAGGCAGGAGCTGGCAATCCTGGTGCCCGTGGCTCACAGCCATATGTTTTAGGCTCCTTCAGGAAGCTCTGCTAAGACACCAGGGAAAGGGATATCTGACCCTTCCCTGGCGTGACCAAGGCACACTAGCACCCAGCAATGATATTCATAGGCAGCATCATCACTGTCATGCAGATCTCCAAGAGCAGAGGCAGCTTGGCATCAAGTACGGAGACCTTTGTGTAGCGGACAGCACAAGAGGGGAGCCTTCGCCATATGATTGGTTTCCGGGAACTTCAAAAAACAAGTAACGTGTAAACACTTTGAACTCCCTCTGTCCAACCTCATACCTGACACACTCATGCAACCGCACATGAACAAAAAATTCCTCACAGGCGAGCCGACTCTCTCTCTCTCTTTCTCTCTCTTCCTCCCCGCCACCCCCACATGCTCACTATAACACACTGTGCCGGGTCCTCCTGGATCTACATCCACATACCTATTTGCACATATGCAGACTTAGGCTTAGGAAGCACACTCTTGTACAGCATCAGGAACACACGCATGTAGGCAAGCAGGGGCACACACACGCACACGTGAGCGCACCCAGTACACAGTGGCTTGGAAGGTGCTAAGGGGTTTTCGAGGACTGTGTCCTACTTGCTCAAGTCCAAGGTGTTGTTCTTGTGGTGGGCGTGGCTAAGGAGCCCAGCGCTGCTTACTGGACAGTCCATTGGCACTTGGGCCTCCCCCTGCTGTCCTCACCAGTCTCCCATTCCCTGAACCATGCAGCTTCGGCGACCTGGGTAGCAACAAACTCTTCGGGAAAGCAATCAAGGCAGAAATGTCAATGTAACAGGACCACATGATTACGCCCCAGTAGTGCCCCAACCAAGGATGGCATTCGTTACCCCTCAGGTCTACACCCTAAAGCACAGCGCTGCGCGCAGAGAATGGGGCAGGCCTGTGCCCCAGAATCCCTTGCCTCTTCTCCCTTCTACTTGGTCCCAGGGTGGTGGGGCGCCCAACCTGGCCTTCCTAGCCACCACCTGCCATCTGCAGCTGAGTTCCTGAGGCTTGTCCCATACACACATACCTCCTTTGCTGATAACTCCCTCCGAGTTCTCTCTCCTAGCCCTCCTGTCCCTGCCCTGCTGCTCTGGACTGCTTTCAACTCACACATGCCTCTGCGTCACTGCCTCTTTGCCTCTGCCTCTGCTTCCCAATTTCCCCCTCCTCCTCTTGAGGTTCACAGGCTGCACACCTCCCCATGCACCTCTTCACTTCTTCTGGGGAAATTACAACTGCCTCACCCTGGCCTAGCCCTTCTTATCTTCTCCAAATCTCCCTCTGCTCTCACCCTCTGCACACCTGGGATCTCTCAGTCCTCTGGTGAACACCAATCCCCATTTATCTAATCTGTTGTCTGCCTGCTCTGTGCCCAAGCCCCTCTGCTCCTTTTCTGTGCACAGGAGGTTTGTGACAAAGGTAGGAGGGAAGCGGCACTCCTTTCCTGCCTTCTGGTTTTATGACTGACATCCGATTGGTCTGGAAACGGCCTCTGCCCCCTTGGCCAAGACCACCTGAAGACCTTGCCTGGCTTGCTAGGCAGCAGCCCTGTGTTTTTCTGAGCAGGAAGGACTGCACATATGCGACCCACTATGCAGAAAAGCCTCCAGGGGGTGGCCGGATGTTTTGTTTCTCCATTCCTTGCCCACTTTGTTGATGTGTGCTTTCATTTGCATTCCAACAGGAACAGCCTTAAGGGAGGGGTAGTGAGGCTGCTTAGAGGTAGGCAGTTGGTGCTCACAGGCCAGCAGGGCCTCCTGGTGCCTCACTAACAGTGCATTTGCACCTGGGGTGCTGGGAAGCCTCTGGGCAGTGCCCATATGGTTTGGAGCTCTGTGACATGGCCAGGTACTAGGCGCCTCCTGCTGACTTGAGCCAGTGTTCCAACTGGAGTTGCCATAGCAAAAAGGGCACAGGGCCCCTTGGGGGTTTGCTGTAAGTTCTCACTAGTTCTCACAGGCCTTCGGGGATGCACAGGATGTGTAGAGCCGCACATCCCTCCCCTGACCATTCTGCTGGGAACGGCTTGGGCCAGGGTCCTAGGCAAATACACTTTCCACCTCCCCTCCTGCTCCATCTTCCCACATCCTGGTTGAACCCATGTGACACAGCTCCCCACCGCCTCTGCCCTTGCCAGTCCTGGAAGTGGCTGGTGTATGGATCCGCCACCTCTCTCACAATCAACCTCATCTCTCTTGCTCAGAGCATAAGGGAGATACAAGGTTAGCAGGTCAGCGAATCTGGGCATCTCCTTTCTGCGCTAGTGTCTGCTTAACTCTTGTCTTCCTGCTTGCCTTGGCCTCTCTGGCCCAGATCCCTGCCTGCTACTTCCTGCTATTGAGCAGCCAAGGATTATACTGGCTAGAGGCAGGAGCTGGCAATCCTGGTGCCCGTGGCTCACAGCCATATGTTTTAGGCTCCTTCAGGAAGCTCTGCTAAGACACCAGGGAAAGGGATATCTGACCCTTCCCTGCCGTGACCAAGGCACACTAGCACCCAGCAATAATATTCATAGGCAGCATCATCACTGTCATGCAGATCTCCAAGAGCAGAGGCAGCTTGGCATCAAGTAAGGAGACCTTTGTGTAGCGGACAGCACAAGAGGGGAGCCTTCGCCATATGATTGGTTTCCGGGAACTTCAAAAAACAAGTAATGTGTAAACACTTTGAACTCCCTCTGTCCAACCTCATACCTGACACACTCATGCAACCGCACATGAACAAAAAATTCCTCACAGGCGAGCCGACTCTCTCTCTCTCTCTTTCTCTCTCTTCCTCCCCGCCACCCCCACATGCTCACTATAACACACTGTGCCGGGTCCTCCTGGATCTACATCCACATACCTATTTGCACATATGCAGACGTAGGCTTAGGAAGCACACTCCTGTACAGCATCAGGAACACACGCATGTAGGCAAGCAGGGGCACACACACGCACGCGTGAGCGCACCCAGTACACAGTGGCTTGGAAAGTGCTAAGGGGTTTTCGAGGACTGTGTCCTACTTGCTCAAGTCCAGGGTGTTGTTCTCGTGGTGGGCGTGGCTAAGGAGCCCAGCGCTGCATACTAGACAGTCCATTGGCACTTGGGCCTCCCCCTGCTGTCCTCACCAGTCTCCCATTCCCTGAACCATGCAGCTTCGGCGACCTGGGTAGCAACAAACTCTTCGGGAAAGCAATCAAGGCAGAAATGTCAATGTAACAGGACCACATGATTACGCCTCAGTAGTGCCCCAACCAAGGATGGCATTCGTTACCCCTCAGGTCTACACCCTAAAGCACAGCGCTGCGCGCAGAGAATGGGGCAGGCCTGTGCCCCAGAATCCCTTGCCTCTTCTCCCTTCTACTTGGTCCCAGGGTGGTGGGGCGCCCAACCTGGCCTTCCTAGCCACCACCTGCCATCTGCAGCTGAGTTCCTGAGGCTTGTCCCATACACACATACCTCCTTTGCTGATAACTCCCTCCGAGTTCTCTCTCCTAGCCCTCCTGTCCCTGCCTTGCTGCTCTGGACTGCTTTCAACTCACACATGCCTCTGCGTCACTGCCTCTTTGCCTCTGCCTCTGCTTCCCAATTTCCCCCTCCTCCTCTTGAGGTTCACAGGCTGCACACCTCCCCATGCACCTCTTCACTTCTTCTGGGGAAATTACAACTGCCTCACCCTGGCCTAGCCCTTCTTATCTTCTCCAAATCTCCCTCTGCTCTCACCCTCTGCACACCTGGGATCTCTCAGTCCTCTGGTGAACACCAATCCCCATTTATCTAATCTGTTGTCTGCCTGCTCTGTGCCCAAGCCCCTCTGCTCCTTTTCTGTGCACAGGAGGTTTGTGACAAAGGTAGGAGGGAAGCGGCACTCCTTTCCTGCCTTCTGGTTTTATGACTGACATCCGATTGGTCTGGAAACGGCCTCTGCCCCCTTGGCCAAGACCACCTGAAGACCTTGCCTGGCTTGCTAGGCAGCAGCCCTGTGTTTTTCTGAGCAGGAAGGACTGCACATATGCGACCCACTATGCAGAAAAGCCTCCAGGGGGTGGCCGGATGTTTTGTTTCTCCATTCCTTGCCCACTTTGTTGATGTGTGCTTTCATTTGCATTCCAACAGGAACAGCCTTAAGGGAGGGGTAGTGAGGCTGCTTAGAGGTAGGCAGTTGGTGCTCACAGGCCAGCAGGGCCTCCTGGTGCCTCACTAACAGTGCATTTGCACCTGGGGTGCTGGGAAGCCTCTGGGCAGTGCCCATATGGTTTGGAGCTCTGTGACATGGCCAGGTACTAGGCGCCTCCTGCTGACTTGAGCCAGTGTTCCAACTGGAGTTGCCATAGCAAAAAGGGCACAGGGCCCCTTGGGGGTTTGCTGTAAGTTCTCACTAGTTCTCACAGGCCTTCGGGGATGCACAGGATGTGTAGAGCCGCACATCCCTCCCCTGACCATTCTGCTGGGAACGGCTTGGGCCAGGGTCCTAGGCAAATACACTTTCCACCTCCCCTCCTGCTCCATCTTCCCACATCCTGGTTGAACCCATGTGACACAGCTCCCCACCGCCTCTGCCCTTGCCAGTCCTGGAAGTGGCTGGTGTATGGATCCGCCACCTCTCTCACAATCAACCTCATCTCTCTTGCTCAGAGCATAAGGGAGATACAAGGTTAGCAGGTCAGCGAATCTGGGCATCTCCTTTCTGCGCTAGTGTCTGCTTAACTCTTGTCTTCCCGCTTGCCTTGGCCTCTCTGGCCCAGATCCCTGCCTGCTACTTCCTGCTATTGAGCAGCCAAGGATTATACTGGCTAGAGGCAGGAGCTGGCAATCCTGGTGCCCGTGGCTCACAGCCATATGTTTTAGGCTCCTTAAGGAAGCTCTGCTAAGACACCAGGGAAAGGGATATCTGACCCTTCCCTGCCGTGACCAAGGCACACTAGCACCCAGCAATAATATTCATAGGCAGCATCATCACTGTCATGCAGATCTCCAAGAGCAGAGGCAGCTTGGCATCAAGTAAGGAGACCTTTGTGTAGCGGACAGCACAAGAGGGGAGCCTTCGCCATATGATTGGTTTCCGGGAACTTCAAAAAACAAGTAACGTGTAAACACTTTGAACTCCCTCTGTCCAACCTCATACCTGACACACTCATGCAACCGCACATGAACAAAAAATTCCTCACAGGCGAGCCGACTCTCTCTCTCTCTCTTTCTCTCTCTTCCTCCCCGCCACCCCCACATGCTCACTATAACACACTGTGCCGGGTCCTCCTGGATCTACATCCACATACCTATTTGCACATATGCAGACGTAGGCTTAGGAAGCACACTCCTGTACAGCATCAGGAACACACGCATGTAGGCAAGCAGGGGCACACACACGCACACGTGAGCGCACCCAGTACACAGTGGCTTGGAAGGTGCTTAGGGGTTTTCGAGGACTGTGTCCTACTTGCTCAAGTCCAGGGTGTTGTTCTCGTGGTGGGCGTGGCTAAGGAGCCCAGCGCTGCTTACTAGACAGTCCATTGGCACTTCGGACTCCCCCTGCTGTCCTCACCAGTCTCCGATTCCCTGAACCATGCAGCTTCGGAGACCTGGGTAGCAATAAACTCTTCGGGAAAGCAATCAAGGCAGAAATGTCAATGTAACAGGACCACATGATTACGCCCCAGTAGTGCCCCAACCAAGGATGGCATCGGTTACCCCTCAGGTCTACACCCTAAAGCACAGCGCTGCACGCAGAGAATGGGGCAGGCCTGTGCCCCTGAATCCCTTGCCTCTTCTCCCTTCTACTTGGTCCCAGGTTGGTGGGGCGCCCAACCTGGCCTTCCTAGCCACCACCTGCCATCTGCAGCTGAGTTCCTGAGGCTTGTCCCCTGCACACATACCTCCTTTGCTGATAACTCCCTCCGAGTTCTCTCTCCTAGCCCTCCTGTCCCTGCCTTGCTGCTCTGGACTGCTTTCAACTCACACATGCCTCTGCGTCACTGCCTCTTTGCCTCTGCCTCTGCTTCCCAATTTCCCCCTCCTCCTCGTGAGGTTCACAGGTTGCACACCTCCCCATGCACCTCTTCACTTCTTCTGGGGAAATTACAACTGCTTCACCCTGGCCTAGCCCTTCTTATCTTCTCCAAATCTCCCTCTGCTCTCAACCTCTGCACACCTGGGATCTCTCCGGCCTCTGGTGAACACCAATCCCCATTTATCTAATCTGTTGTCTGCCTGCTTTGTGCCCAAGCCCCTCTGCTTCTTTTCTGTGCACAGGAGGTTTGTGACAAAGGTAGGAGGGAAGCGGCACTCCTTTCCTGCCTTCTGGTTTTATGACTGACATCCGATTGGTCTGGAAACGGCCTCTGCCCCCTTGGCCAAGACCACCTGAAGACCTTGCCTGGCTTGCTAGGCAGCAGCCCTGTGTTTTTCTGAGCAGGAAGGACTGCACATATGCGACCCACTATGCAGAAAAGCCTCCAGGGGGTGGCCGGATGTTTTGTTTCTCCATTCCTTGCCCACTTTGTTGATGTGTGCTTTCATTTGCATTCCAACAGGAACAGCCTTAAGGGAGGGGTAGTGAGGCTGCTTAGAGGTAGGCAGTTGGTGCTCACAGGCCAGCAGGGCCTCCTGGTGCCTCACTAACAGTGCATTTGCACCTGGGGTGCTGGGAAGCCTCTGGGCAGTGCCCATATGGTTTGGAGCTCTGTGACATGGCCAGGTACTAGGCGCCTCCTGCTGACTTGAGCCAGTGTTCCAAAAGGAGTTGCCCTAGCAAAAAGGGCACAGGGCCCCTTGGGGGTTTGCTGTAAGTTCTCACTAGTTCTCACAGGCCTTCGGGGATGCACAGGATGTGTAGAGCCGCACATCCCTCCCCTGACCATTCTGCTGGGAACGGCTTGGGCCAGGGTCCTAGGCAAATACACTTTCCACCTCCCCTCCTGCTCCATCTTCCCACATCCTGGTTGAACCCGTGTGACACAGCTCCCCACCGCCTCTGCCCTTGCCAGTCCTGGAAGTGGCTGGTGTATGGATCCGCCACCACTCTCACAATCAACCTCATCTCTCTTGCTCAGAGCATAAGGGAGATACAAGGTTAGCAGGTCAGCGAATCTGGGCATCTCCTTTCTGCGCTAGTGTCTGCTTAACTCTTGTCTTCCCGCTTGCCTTGGACTCTCTGGCCCAGATCCCTGCCTGCTACTTCCTGCTATTGAGCAGCCATGGATTATACTGGCTAGAGGCAGGAGCTGGCAATCCTGGTGCCCGTGGCTCACAGACATATGTTTTAGGCTCCTTCAGGAAGCTCTGCTAAGACACCAGGGAAAGGGATATCTGACCCTTCCCTGCCGTGACCAAGGCACACTAGCACCCAGCAATGATATTCATAGGCAGCATCATCACTGTCATGCAGATCTCCAAGAGCAGAGGCAGCTTGGCATCAAGTACGGAGACCTTTGTGTAGCGGACAGCACAAGAGGGGAGCCTTCGCCATATGATTGGTTTCCGGGAACTTCAAAAAACAAGTAACGTGTAAACACTTTGAACTCCCTCTGTCCAACCTCATACCTGACACACTCATGCAACCGCACATGAACAAAAAATTCCTCACAGGCGAGCCGACTCTCTCTCTCTCTCTTTCTCTCTTCCTCCCCGCCACCCCCACATGCTCACTATAACACACTGTGCCGGGTCCTCCTGGATCTACATCCACATACCTATTTGCACATATGCAGACTTAGGCTTAGGAAGCACACTCTTGTACAGCATCAGGAACACACGCATGTAGGCAAGCAGGGGCACACACACGCACACGTGAGCGCACCCAGTACACAGTGGCTTGGAAGGTGCTAAGGGGTTTTCGAGGACTGTGTCCTACTTGCTCAAGTCCAGGGTGTTGTTCTCGTGGTGGGCGTGGCTAAGGAGCCCAGCGCTGCTTACTGGACAGTCCATTGGCACTTGGGCCTCCCCTTGCTGTCCTCACCAGTCTCCCATTCCCTGAACCATGCAGCTTCGGAGACCTGGGTAGCAACAAACTCTTCGGGAAAGCAATCAAGGCAAAATGTCAATGTAACAGGACCACATGATTACGCCCCAGTAGTGCCCCAACCAAGGATGGCATTCGTTACCCCTCAGGTCTACACCCTAAAGCCCAGCGCTGCGCGCAGAGAATGGGGCAGGCCTGTGCCCCAGAATCCCTTGCCTCTTCTCCCTTCTACTTGGTCCCAGGGTGGTGGGGCGCCCAACCTGGCCTTCCTAGCCACCACCTGCCATCTGCAGCTGAGTTCCTGAGGCTTGTCCCCTGCACACATACCTCCTTTGCTGATAACTCCCTCCGAGTTCTCTCTCCTAGCCCTCCTGTCCCGGCCTTGCTGCTCTGGACTGCTTTCAACTCACACATGCCTCTACGTCACTGCCTCTTTGCCTCTGCCTCTGCTTCCCAATTTCCCCCTCCTCCTCTTGAGGTTCACAGGCTGCACACCTCCCCATGCACCTCTTCACTTCTTCTGGGGAAATTACAACTGCCTCACCCTGGCCTAGCCCTTCTTATCTTCTCCAAATCTCCCTCTGCTCTCACCCTCTGCACACCTGGGATCTCTCAGTCCTCTGGTGAACACCAATCCCCATTTATCTAATCTGTTGTCTGCCTGCTCTGTGCCCAAGCCCCTCTGCTCCTTTTCTGTGCACAGGAGGTTTGTGACAAAGGTAGGAGGGAAGCGGCACTCCTTTCCTGCCTTCTGGTTTTATGACTGACATCCGATTGGTCTGGAAACGGCCTCTGCCCCCTTGGCCAAGACCACCTGAAGACCTTGCCTGGCTTGCTAGGCAGCAGCCCTGTGTTTTTCTGAGCAGGAAGGACTGCACATATGCGACCCACTATGCAGAAAAGCCTCCAGGGGGTGGCCGGATGTTTTGTTTTTCCATTCCTTGCCCACTTTGTTGATGTGTGCTTTCATTTGCATTCCAACAGGAACAGCCTTAAGGGAGGGGTAGTGAGGCTGCTTAGAGGTAGGCAGTTGGTGCTCACAGGCCAGCAGGGCCTCCTGGTGCCTCACTAACAGTGCATTTGCACCTGGGGTGCTGGGAAGCCTCTGGGCAGTGCCCATATGGTTTGGAGCTCTGTGACATGGCCAGGTACTAGGCGCCTCCTGCTGACTTGAGCCAGTGTTCCAACTGGAGTTGCCATAGCAAAAAGGGCACAGGGCCCCTTGGGGGTTTGCTGTAAGTTCTCACTAGTTCTCACAGGCCTTCGGGGATGCACAGGATGTGTAGAGCCGCACATCCCTCCCCTGACCATTCTGCTGGGAACGGCTTGGGCCAGGGTCCTAGGCAAATACACTTTCCACCTCCCCTCCTGCTCCATCTTCCCACATCCTGGTTGAACCCGTGTGACACAGCTCCCCACCGCCTCTGCCCTTGCCAGTCCTGGAAGTGGCTGGTGTATGGATCCGCCACCTCTCTCACAATCAACCTCATCTCTCTTGCTCAGAGCATAAGGGAGATACAAGGTTAGCAGGTCAGCGAATCTGGGCATCTCCTTTCTCCGCTAGTGTCTGCTTAACTCTTGTCTTCCCGCTTGCCTTGGCCTCTCTGGCCCAGATCCCTGCCTGCTACTTCCTGCTATTGAGCAGCCAAGGATTATACTGGCTAGAAGCAGGAGCTGGCAATCCTGGTGCCCGTGGCTCACAGCCATATGTTTTAGGCTCCTTCAGGAAGCTCTGCTAAGACACCAGGGAAAGGGATATCTGACCCTTCCCTGCCGTGACCAAGGCACACTAGCACCCAGCAATGATATTCATAGGCAGCATCATCACTGTCATGCAGATCTCCAAGAGCAGAGGCAGCTTGGCATTAAGTACGGAGACCTTTGTGTAGCGGACAGCACAAGAGGGGAGCCTTCGCCATATGATTGGTTTCCGGGAACTTCAAAAAACAAGTAACGTGTAAACACTTTGAACTCCCTCTGTCCAACCTCATACCTGACACACTCATGCAACCGCACATGAACAAAAAATTCCTCACAGGCCAGCCGACTCTCTCTCTCTCTCTTTCTATCTCTTCCTCCCCGCCACCCCCACATGCTCACTATAACACACTGTGCCGGGTCCTCCTGGATCTACATCCACATACCTATTTGCACATATGCAGACTTTGGCTTAGGAAGCACACTGTTGTACAGCATCAGGAACACACGCATGTAGGCAAGCAGGGGCACACACACGCACACGTGAGCGCACACAGTACACAGTGGCTTGGAAGGTGCTAAGGGGTTTTCGAGGACTGTGTCCTACTTGCTCAAGTCCAGGGTGTTGTTCTCATGCTGCGCGTGGCTAAGGCGCCCAGCGCTGCTTACTGGACAGTCCATTGGTACTTGGGCCTCCCCCTGCTGTCCTCACCAGTGTCCCATTCCCTGAACCATGCAGCTTCGGAGACCTGGGTAGCAACAAACTCTTCGGGAAAGCAATCAAGGCAGAAATGTCAATGTAACAGGACCACATGATTACGCCCCAGTAGTGCCCCAACCAAGGATGGCATTCGTTACCCCTCAGGTCTACACCCTAAAGCCCAGCGCTGCGCGCAGAGAATGGGGCAGGCCTGTGCCCCAGAATCCCTTGCCTCTTCTCCCTTCTACTTGGTCCCAGGGTGGTGGGGCGCCCAACCTGGCCTTCCTAGCCACCACCTGCCATCTGCAGCTGAGTTCCTGAGGCTTGTCCCCTGCACACATACCTCCTTTGCTGATAACTCCCTCCGAGTTCTCTCTCCTAGCCCTCCTGTCCCTGCCTTGCTGCTCTGGACTGCTTTCAACTCACACATGCCTCTGCGTCACTGCCTCTTTGCCTCTGCCTCTGCTTCCCAATTTCCCCCTCCTCCTCTTGAGGTTCACAGGCTGCACACCTCCCCATGCACCTCTTCACTTCTTCTGGGGAAATTACAACTGCCTCACCCTGGCCTAGCCCTTCTTATCTTCTCCAAATCTCCCTCTGCTCTCACCCTCTGCACACCTGGGATCTCTCAGTCCTCTGGTGAACACCAATCCCCATTTATCTAATCTGTTGTCTGCCTGCTCTGTGCCCAAGCCCCTCTGCTCCTTTTCTGTGCACAGGAGGTTTGTGACAAAGGTAGGAGGGAAGCGGCACTCCTTTCCTGCCTTCTGGTTTTATGACTGACATCCGATTGGTCTGGAAACGGCCTCTGCCTCCTTGGCCAAGACCACCTGAAGACCTTGCCTGGCTTGCTAGGCAGCAGCCCTGTCTTTTTCTGAGCAGGAAGGACTGCACATATGCGACCCACTATGCAGAAAAGCCTCCAGGGGGTGGCCGGATGTTTTGTTTCTCCATTCCTTGCCCACTTTGTTGATGTGTGCTTTCATTTGCATTCCAACAGGAACAGCCTTAAGGGAGGGGTAGTGAGGCTGCTTAGAGGTAGGCAGTTGGTGCTCACAGGCCAGCAGGGCCTCCTGGTGCCTCACTAACAGTGCATTTGCACCTGGGGTGCTGGGAAGCCTCTGGGCAGTGCCCATATGGTTTGGAGCTCTGTGACATGGCCAGGTACTAGGCGCCTCCTGCTGACTTGAGCCAGTGTTCCAACTGGAGTTGCCATAGCAAAAAGGGCACAGGGCCCCTTGGGGGTTTGCTGTAAGTTCTCACTATTTCTCACAGGCCTTCGGGGATACACAGGATGTGCAGAGCCGCACATCCCTCCCCTGACCATTCTGCTGGGAACGGCTTGGGCCAGGGTCCTAGGCAAATACACTTTCCACCTCCCCTCCTGCTCCATCTTCCCACATCCTGGTTGAACCCGTGTGACACAGCTCCCCACCGCCTCTGTCCTTGCCAGTCCTGGAAGTGGCTGGTGTATGGATCCGCCACCTCTCTCACAATCAACCTCATCTCTCTTGCTCAGAGCATAAGGGAGATACAAGGTTAGCAGGTCAGCGAATCTGGGCATCTCCTTTCTGCGCTAGTGTCTGCTTAACTCTTGTCTTCCCGCTTGCCTTGGCCTCTCTGGCCCAGATCCCTGCCTGCTACTTCCTGCTATTGAGCAGCCAAGGATTATACTGGCTAGAGGCAGGAGCTGGCAATCCTGGTGCCCGTGGCTCACAGACATATGTTTTAGGCTCCTTCAGGAAGCTCTGCTAAGACACCAGGGAAAGGGATATCTGACCCTTCCCTGCCGTGACCAAGGCACACTAGCACCCAGCAATGATATTCATAGGCAGCATCATCACTGTCATGCAGATCTCCAAGAGCAGAGGCAGCTTGGCATCAAGTACGGAGACCTTTGTGTAGCGGACAGCACAAGAGGGGAGCCTTCGCCATATGATTGGTTTCCGGGAACTTCAAAAAACAAGTAACGTGTAAACACTTTGAACTCCCTCTGTCCAACCTCATACCTGACACACTCATGCAACCGCACATGAACAAAAAATTCCTCACAGGCGAGCCGACTCTCTCTCTCTCTCTTTCTCTCTCTTCCTCCCCGCCACCCCCACATGCTCACTATAACACACTGTGCCGGGTCCTCCTGGATCTACATCCACATACCTATTTGCACATATGCAGACTTAGGCTTAGGAAGCACACTCTTGTACAGCATCAGGAACACACGCATGTAGGCAAGCAGGGGCACACACACGCACTCGTGAGCGCACCCAGTACACAGTGGCTTGGAAGGTGCTAAGGGGTTTTCGAGGACTGTGTCCTACTTGCTCAAGTCCAGGGTGTTGTTTTCGTGGTGGGCGTGGCTAAGGAGCCCAGCGCTGCTTACTGGACAGTCCATTGGCACTTGGGCCTCCCCTTGCTGTCCTCACCAGTGTCCCATTCCCTGAACCATGCAGCTTCGGAGACCTGGGTAGCAACAAACTCTTCGGGAAAGCAATCAAGGCAGAAATGTCGATGTAACAGGACCACATGATTACGCCCCAGTAGTGCCCCAACCAAGGATGGCATTCGTTACCCCTCAGGTCTACACCCTAAAGCCCAGCGCTGCGCGCAGAGAATGGGGCAGGCCTGTGCCCCAGAATCCCTTGCCTCTTCTCCCTTCTACTTGGTCCCAGGGTGGTGGGGCGCCCAACCTGGCCTTCCTAGCCACCACCTGCCATCTGCAGCTGAGTTCCTGAGGCTTGTCCCCTGCACACATACCTCCTTTGCTGATAACTCCCTCCGAGTTCTCTCTCCTAGCCCTCCTGTCCCTGCCTTGCTGCTCTGGACTGCTTTCAACTCACACATGCCTCTGCGTCACTGCCTCTTTGCCTCTGCCTCTGCTTCCCAATTTCCCCCTCCTCCTCTTGAGGTTCACAGGCTGCACACCTCCCCATGCACCTCTTCACTTCTTCTGGGGAAATTACAACGGCCTCACCCTGGCCTAGCCCTTCTTATCTTCTCCAAATCTCCCTCTGCTCTCACCCTCTGCACACCTGGGATCTCTCAGTCCTCTGGTGAACACCAATCCCCATTTATCTAATCTGTTGTCTGCCTGCTCTGTGCCCAAGCCCCTCTGCTCCTTTTCTGTGCACAGGAGGTTTGTGACAAAGGTAGGAGGGAAGCGGCACTCCTTTCCTGCCTTCTGGTTTTATGACTGACATCCGATTGGTCTGGAAACGGCCTCTGCCTCCTTGGCCAAGACCACCTGAAGACCTTGCCTGGCTTGCTAGGCAGCAGCCCTGTGTTTTTCTGAGCAGGAAGGACTGCACATATGCGACCCACTATGCAGAAAAGCCTCCAGGGGGTGGCCGGATGTTTTGTTTCTCCATTCCTTGCCCACTTTGTTGATGTGTGCTTTCATTTGCATTCCAACAGGAACAGCCTTAAGGGAGGGGTAGTGAGGCTGCTTAGAGGTAGGCAGTTGGTGCTCACAGGCCAGCAGGGCCTCCTGGTGCCTCACTAACAGTGCATTTGCACCTGGGGTGCTGGGAAGCCTCTGGGCAGTGCCCATATGGTTTGGAGCTCTGTGACATGGCCAGGTACTAGGCGCCTCCTGCTGACTTGAGTCAGTGTTCCAACTGGAGTTGCCATAGCAAAAAGGGCACAGGGCCCCTTGGGGGTTTGCTGTAAGTTCTCACTAGTTCTCACAGGCCTTCGGGGATGCACAGGATGTGCAGAGCCGCACATCCCTCCCCTGACCATTCTGCTGGGAACGGCTTGGGCCAGGGTCCTAGGCAAATACACTTTCCACCTCCCCTCCTGCTCCATCTTCCCACATCCTGGTTGAACCCGTGTGACACAGCTCCCCACCGCCTCTGCCCTTGCCAGTCCTGGAAGTGGCTGGTGTATGGATCCGCCACCTCTCTCACAATCAACCTCATCTCTCTTGCTCAGAGCATAAGGGAGATACAAGGTTAGCAGGTCAGCGAATCTGGGCATCTCCTTTCTGCGCTAGTGTCTGCTTAACTCTTGTCTTCCCGCTTGCCTTGGCCTCTCTGGCCCAGATCCCTGCCTGCTACTTCCTGCTATTGAGCAGCCAAGGATTATACTGGCTAGAGGCAGGAGCTGGCAATCCTGGTGCCCGTGGCTCACAGCCATATGTTTTAGGCTCCTTCAGGAAGCTCTGCTAAGACACCAGGGAAAGGGATATCTGACCCTTCCCTGCCGTGACCAAGGCACACTAGCACCCAGCAATGATATTCATAGGCAGCATCATCACTGTCATGCAGATCTCCAAGAGCAGAGGCAGCTTGGCATCAAGTACGGAGACCTTTGTGTAGCGGACAGCACAAGAGGGGAGCCTTCGCCATATGATTGGTTTCCGGGAACTTCAAAAAACAAGTAACGTGTAAACACTTTGAACTCCCTCTGTCCAACCTCATACCTGACACACTCATGCAACCGCACATGAACAAAAAATTCCTCACAGGCCAGCCGACTCTCTCTCTCTCTCTTTCTCTCTCTTCCTCCCCGCCACCCCCACATGCTCACTATAACACACCTTGCCGGGTCCTCCTGGATCCACATCCACATACCTATTTGCACATTTGCAGAGTTAGGCTTAGGAAGCACACTCTTGTACAGCATCAGGAACACAGGCATGTAGGCAAGCAGGGGCACACACACGCACACGTGAGCGCACCCAGTACACAGTGGCTTGGAAGGTGCTAAGGGGTTTTCGAGGACTGTGTCCTACTTGCTCAAGTCCAGGGTGTTGTTCTCGTGGTGGGCGTGGCTAAGGAGCCCAGCGCTGCTTACTGGACAGTCCATTGGCACTTGGGCCTCCCCTTGCTGTCCTCACCAGTGTCCCATTCCCTGAACCATGCAGCTTCAGGGACCTGGGTAGCAACAAACTCTTCGGGAAAGCAATCAAGGCAGAAATGTCAATGTAACAGGACCACATGATTACGCCCCAGTAGTGCCCCAACCAAGGATGGCATTCGTTACCCCTCAGGTCTACACCCTAAAGCCCAGCGCTGCGCGCAGAGAATGGGGCAGGCCTGTGCCCCAGAATCCCTTGCCTCTTCTCCCTTCTACTTGGTCCCAGGGTGGTGGGGCGCCCAACCTGGCCTTCCTAGCCACCACCTGCCATCTGCAGCTGAGTTCCTGAGGCTTGTCCCCTGCACACATACCTCCTTTGCTGATAACTCCCTCCGAGTTCTCTCTCCTAGCCCTCCTGTCCCTGCCTTGCTGCTCTGGACTGCTTTCAACTCACACATGCCTCTGCGTCACTGCCTCTTTGCCTCTGCCTCTGCTTCCCAATTTCCCCCTCCTCCTCTTGAGGTTCACAGGCTGCACACCTCCCCATGCACCTCTTCACTTCTTCTGGGGAAATTACAACTGCCTCACCCTGGCCTAGCCCTTCTTATCTTCTCCAAATCTCCCTCTGCTCTCACCCTCTGCACACCTGGGATCTCTCAGTCCTCTGGTGAACACCAATCCCCATTTATCTAATCTGTTGTCTGCCTGCTCTGTGCCCAAGCCCCTCTGCTCCTTTTCTGTGCACAGGAGGTTTGTGACAAAGGTAGGAGGGAAGCGGCACTCCTTTCCTGCCTTCTGGTTTTATGACTGACATCCGATTGGTCTGGAAACGGCCTCTGCCCCCTTGGCCAAGACCACCTGAAGACCTTGCCTGGCTTGCTAGGCAGCAGCCCTGTGTTTTTCTGAGCAGGAAGGACTGCACATATGCGACCCACTATGCAGAAAAGCCTCCAGGGGGTGGCCGGATGTTTTGTTTCTCCATTCCTTGCCCACTTTGTTGATGTGTGCTTTCATTTGCATTCCAACAGGAACAGCCTTAAGGGAGGGGTAGTGAGGCTGCTTAGAGGTAGGCAGTTGGTGCTCACAGGCCAGCAGGGCCTCCTGGTGCCTCACTAACAGTGCATTTGCACCTGGGGTGCTGGGAAGCCTCTGGGCAGTGCCCATATGGTTTGGAGCTCTGTGACATGGCCAGGTACTAGGCGCCTCCTGCTGACTTGAGTCAGTGTTCCAACTGGAGTTGCCATAGCAAAAAGGGCACAGGGCCCCTTGGGGGTTTGCTGTAAGTTCTCACTAGTTCTCACAGGCCTTCGGGGATGCACAGGATGTGCAGAGCCGCACATCCCTCCCCTGACCATTCTGCTGGGAACGGCTTGGGCCAGGGTCCTAGGCAAATACACTTTCCACCTCCCCTCCTGCTCCATCTTCCCACATCCTGGTTGAACCCGTGTGACACAGCTCCCCACCGCCTCTGCCCTTGCCAGTCCTGGAAGTGGCTGGTGTATGGATCCGCCACCTCTCTCACAATCAACCTCATCTCTCTTGCTCAGAGCATAAGGGAGATACAAGGTTAGCAGGTCAGCGAATCTGGGCATCTCCTTTCTGCGCTAGTGTCTGCTTAACTCTTGTCTTCCCGCTTGCCTTGGCCTCTCTGGCCCAGATCCCTGCCTGCTACTTCCTGCTATTGAGCAGCCAAGGATTATACTGGCTAGAGGCAGGAGCTGGCAATCCTGGTGCCCGTGGCTCACAGCCATATGTTTTAGGCTCCTTCAGGAAGCTCTGCTAAGACACCAGGGAAAGGGATATCTGACCCTTCCCTGCCGTGACCAAGGCACACTAGCACCCACCAATGATATTCATAGGCAGCATCATCACTGTCATGCAGATCTCCAAGAGCAGAGGCAGCTTGGCATCAAGTACGGAGACCTTTGTGTAGCGGACAGCACAAGAGGGGAGCCTTCGCCATATGATTGGTTTCCGGGAACTTCAAAAAACAAGTAACGTGTAAACACTTTGAACTCCCTCTGTCCAACCTCATACCTGACACACTCCTGCAACCGCACATGAACAAAAAATTCCTCACAGGCCAGCCGACTCTCTCTCTCTCTCTTGCTCTCTCTTCCTCCCCGCCACCCCCACATGCTCACTATAACACACTGTGCCGGGTCCTCCTGGATCCACATCCACATACCTATTTGCACATTTGCAGAGTTAGGCTTAGGAAGCACACTCTTGTACAGCATCAGGAACACAGGCATGTAGGCAAGCAGGGGCACACACACGCACACGTGAGCGCACCCAGTACACAGTGGCTTGGAAGGTGCTAAGGGGTTTTCGAGGACTGTGTCCTACTTGCTCAAGTCCAGGGTGTTGTTCTCGTGGTGGGCGTGGCTAAGGAGCCCAGCGCTGCTTACTGGACAGTCCATTGGCACTTGGGCCTCCCCTTGCTGTCCTCACCAGTGTCCCATTCCCTGAACCATGCAGCTTCGGAGACCTGGGTAGCAACAAACTCTTCGGGAAAGCAATCAAGGCAGAAATGTCAATGTAACAGGACCACATGATTATGCCCCAGTAGTGCCCCAACCAAGGATGGCATTCGTTACCCCTCAGGTCTACACCCTAAAGCCCAGCGCTGCGCGCAGAGAATGGGGCAGGCCTGTGCCCCAGAATCCCTTGCCTCTTCTCCGTTCTACTTGGTCCCAGGGTGGTGGGGCGCCCAACCTGGCCTTCCTAGCCACCACCTGCCATCTGCAGCTGAGTTCCTGAGGCTTGTCCCCTGCACACATACCTCCTTTGCTGATAACTCCCTCCGAGTTCTCTCTCCTAGCCCTCCTGTCCCTGCCTTGCTGCTCTGGACTGCTTTCAACTCACACATGCCTCTGCGTCACTGCCTCTTTGCCTCTGCCTCTGCTTCCCAATTTCCCCCTCCTCCTCTTGAGGTTCACAGGCTGCACACCTCCCCATGCACCTCTTCACTTCTTCTGGGGAAATTACAACTGCCTCACCCTGGCCTAGCCCTTCTTATCTTCTCCAAATCTCCCTCTGCTCTCACCCTCTGCACACCTGGGATCTCTCAGTCCTCTGGTGAACACCAATCCCCATTTATCTAATCTGTTGTCTGCCTGCTCTGTGCCCAAGCCCCTCTGCTCCTTTTCTGTGCACAGGAGGTTTGTGACAAAGGTAGGAGGGAAGCGGCACTCCTTTCCTGCCTTCTGGTTTTATGACTGACATCCGATTGGTCTGGAAACGGCCTCTGCCCCCTTGGCCAAGACCACCTGAAGACCTTGCCTGGCTTGCTAGGCAGCAGCCCTGTGTTTTTCTGAGCAGGAAGGACTGCACATATGCGATCCACTATGCAGAAAAGCCTCCAGGGGTTGGCCGGATGTTTTGTTTCTCCATTCCTTGCCCACTTTGTTGATGTGTGCTTTCATTTGCATTCCAACAGGAACAGCCTTAAGGGAGGGGTAGTGAGGCTGCTTAGAGGTAGGCAGTTGGTGCTCACAGGCCAGCAGGGCCTCCTGGTGCCTCACTAACAGTGCATTTGCACCTGGGGTGCTGGGAAGCCTCTGGGCAGTGCCCATATGGTTTGGAGCTCTGTGACATGGCCAGGTACTAGGTGCCTCCTGCTGACTTGAGTCAGTGTTCCAACTGGAGTTGCCATAGCAAAAAGGGCACAGGGCCCCTTGGGGGTTTGCTGTAAGTTCTCACTAGTTCTCACAGGCCTTCGGGGATGCACAGGATGTGCAGAGCCGCACATCCCTCCCCTGACCATTCTGCTGGGAACGGCTTGGGCCAGGGTCCTAGGCAAATACACTTTCCACCTCCCCTCCTGCTCCATCTTCCCACATCCTGGTTGAACCCGTGTGACACAGCTCCCCACCGCCTCTGCCCTTGCCAGTCCTGGAAGTGGCTGGTGTATGGATCCGCCACCTCTCTCACAATCAACCTCATCTCTCTTGCTCAGAGCATTAGGGAGATACAAGGTTAGCAGGTCAGCGAATCTGGGCATCTCCTTTCTGCGCTAGTGTCTGCTTAACTCTTGTCTTCCCGCTTGCCTTGGCCTCTCTGGCCCAGATCCCTGCCTGCTACTTCCTGCTATTGAGCAGCCAAGGATTATACTGGCTAGAGGCAGGAGCTGGCAATCCTGGTGCCCGTGGCTCACAGCCATATGTTTTAGGCTCCTTCAGGAAGCTCTGCTAAGACACCAGGGAAAGGGATATCTGACCCTTCCCTGCCGTGACCAAGGCACACTAGCACCCAGCAATGATATTCATAGGCAGCATCATCACTGTCATGCAGATCTCCAAGAGCAGAGGCAGCTTGGCATCAAGTACGGAGACCTTTGTGTAGCGGACAGCACAAGAGGGGAGCCTTCGCCATATGATTGGTTTCCGGGAACTTCAAAAAACAAGTAACGTGTAAACACTTTGAACTCCCTCTGTCCAACCTCATACCTGACACACTCCTGCAACCGCACATGAACAAAAAATTCCTCACAGGCGAGCCGACTCTCTCTCTCTCTCTTTCTCTCTCTTCCTCCCCGCCACCCCCACATGTTCACTATAACACACTGTGCCGGGTCCTCCTGGATCCACATCCACATAACTATTTGCACATTTGCAGACTTAGGCTTAGGAAGCACACTCTTGTACAGCATCAGGAACACAGGCATGTAGGCAAGCAGGGGCACACACACGCACACGTGAGCGCACCCAGTACACAGTGGCTTGGAAGGTGCTAAGGGGTTTTCGAGGAGTGTGTCCTACTTGCTCAAGTCCAGGGTGTTGTTCTCTTGGTGGGCGTGGCTAAGGAGCCCAGCGCTGCTTACTGGACAGTCCATTGGCACTTGGGCCTCCCCCTGCTGTCCTCACCAGTCTCCCATTCCCTGAACCATGCAGCTTCGGAGACCTGGGTAGCAACAAACTCTTCGGGATAGCAATCAAGGCAGAAATGTCAATGTAACAGGACCACATGATTACGCCCCAGTAGTGCCCCAACCAAGGATGGCATTCGTTACCCCTCAGGTCTACACCCTAAAGCCCAGCGCTGCGCGCAGAGAATGGGGCAGGCCTGTGCCCCAGAATCCCTTGCCTCTTCTCCCTTCTACTTGGTCCCAGGGTGGTGGGGCGCCCAACCTGGCCTTCCTAGCCACCACCTGCCATCTGCAGCTGAGTTCCTGAGGCTTGTCCCCTGCACACATACCTCCTTTGCTGATAACTCCCTCCGAGTTCTCTCTCCTAGCCCTCCTGTCCCTGCCTTGCTGCTCTGGACTGCTTTCAACTCACACATGCCTCTGCGTCACTGCCTCTTTGCCTCTGCCTCTGCTTCCCAATTTCCCCCTCCTCCTCTTGAGGTTCACAGGCTGCACACCTCCCCATGCACCTCTTCACTTCTTCTGGGGAAATTACAACTGCCTCACCCTGGCCTAGCCCTTCTTATCTTCTCCAAATCTCCCTCTGCTCTCACCCTCTGCACACCTGGGATCTCTCAGTCCTCTGGTGAACACCAATCCCCATTTATCTAATCTGTTGTCTGCCTGCTCTGTGCCCAAGCCCCTCTGCTCCTTTTCTGTGCACAGGAGGTTTGTGACAAAGGTAGGAGGGAAGCGGCACTCCTTTCCTGCCTTCTGGTTTTATGACTGACATCCGATTGGTCTGGAAACGGCCTCTGCCCCCTTGGCCAAGACCACCTGAAGACCTTGCCTGGCTTGCTAGGCAGCAGCCCTGTGTTTTTCTGAGCAGGAAGGACTGCACATATGCGACCCACTATGCAGAAAAGCCTCCAGGGGGTGGCCGGATGTTTTGTTTCTCCATTCCTTGCCCATTTTGTTGATGTGTGCTTTCATTTGCATTCCAACAGGAACAGCCTTAAGGGAGGGGTAGTGAGGCTGCTTAGAGGTAGGCAGTTGGTGCTCACAGGCCAGCAGGGCCTCCTGGTGCCTCACTAACAGTGCATTTGCACCTGGGGTGCTGGGAAGCCTCTGGGCAGTGCCCATATGGTTTGGAGCTCTGTGACATGGCCAGGTACTAGGCGCCTCCTGCTGACTTGAGCCAGTGTTCCAACTGGAGTTGCCATAGCAAAAAGGGCACAGGGCCCCTTGGGGGTTTGCTGTAAGTTCTCACTAGTTCTCACAGGCCTTCGGGGATGCACAGGATGTGTAGAGCCGCACATCCCTCCCCTGACCATTCTGCTGGGAACGGCTTGGGCCAGGGTCCTAGGCAAATACACTTTCCACCTCCCCTCCTGCTCCATCTTCCCACATCCTGGTTGAACCCGTGTGACACAGCTCCCCACCGCCTCTGCCCTTGCCAGTCCTGGAAGTGGCTGGTGTATGGATCCGCCACCTCTCTCACAATCAACCTCATCTCTCTTGCTCAGAGCATAAGGGAGATACAAGGTTAGCAGGTCAGCGAATCTGGGCATCTCCTTTCTGCGCTAGTGTCTGCTTAACTCTTGTCTTCCCGCTTGCCTTGGCCTCTCTGGCCCAGATCCCTGCCTGCTACTTCCTGCTATTGAGCAGCCAAGGATTATACTGGCTAGAGGCAAGAGCTGGCAATCCTGGTACCCGTGGCTCACAGCCATATGTTTTAGGCTCCTTCAGGAAGCTCTGCTAAGACACCAGGGAAAGGGATATCTGACCCTTCCCTGCCGTGACCAAGGCACACTAGCACCCACCAATGATATTCATAGGCAGCATCATCACTGTCATGCAGATCTCCAAGAGCAGAGGCAGCTTGGCATCAAGTACGGAGACCTTTGTGTAGCGGACAGCACAAGAGGGGAGCCTTCGCCATATGATTGGTTTCCGGGAACTTCAAAAAACAAGTAACGTGTAAACACTTTGAACTCCCTCTGTCCAACCTCATACCTGACACACTCATGCAACCGCACATGAACAAAAAATTCCTCACAGGCCAGCCGACTCTCTCTCTCTCTCTTTCTCTCTCTTCCTCCCCGCCACCCCCACATGCTCACTATAACACACCTTGCCGGGTCCTCCTGGATCCACATCCACATACCTATTTGCACATTTGCAGAGTTAGGCTTAGGAAGCACACTCTTGTACAGCATCAGGAACACAGGCATGTAGGCAAGCAGGGGCACACACACGCACACGTGAGCGCACCCAGTACACAGTGGCTTGGAAGGTGCTAAGGGGTTTTCGAGGACTGTGTCCTACTTGCTCAAGTCCAGGGTGTTGTTCTCGTGGTGGGCGTGGCTAAGGAGCCCAGCGCTGCTTACTGGACAGTCCATTGGCACTTGGGCCTCCCCTTGCTGTCCTCACCAGTGTCCCATTCCCTGAACCATGCAGCTTCGGAGACCTGGGTAGCAACAAACTCTTCGGGAAAGCAATCAAGGCAGAAATGTCAATGTAACAGGACCACATGATTACGCCCCAGTAGTGCCCCAACCAAGGATGGCATTCGTTACCCCTCAGGTCTACACCCTAAAGCCCAGCGCTGCGCGCAGAGAATGGGGCAGGCCTGTGCCCCAGAATCCCTTGTCTCTTCTCCCTTCTACTTGGTCCCAGGGTGGTGGGGCGCCCAACCTGGCCTTCCTAGCCACCACCTGCCATCTGCAGCTGAGTTCCTGAGGCTTGTCCCCTGCACACATACCTCCTTTGCTGATAACTCCCTCCGAGTTCTCTCTCCTAGCCCTCCTGTCCCTGCCTTGCTGCTCTGGACTGCTTTCAACTCACACATGCCTCTGCGTCACTGCCTCTTTGCCTCTGCCTCTGCTTCCCAATTTCCCCCTCCTCCTCTTGAGGTTCACAGGCTGCACACCTCCCCATGCACCTCTTCACTTCTTCTGGGGAAATTACAACTGCCTCACCCTGGCCTAGCCCTTCTTATCTTCTCCAAATCTCCCTCTGCTCTCACCCTCTGCACACCTGGGATCTCTCAGTCCTCTGGTGAACACCAATCCCCATTTATCTAATCTGTTGTCTGCCTGCTCTGTGCCCAAGCCCCTCTGCTCCTTTTCTGTGCACAGGAGGTTTGTGACAAAGGTAGGAGGGAAGCGGCACTCCTTTCCTGCCTTCTGGTTTTATGACTGACATCCGATTGGTCTGGAAACGGCCTCTGCCCCCTTGGCCAAGACCACCTGAAGACCTTGCCTGGCTTGCTAGGCAGCAGCCCTGTGTTTTTCTGAGCAGGAAGGACTGCACATATGCGACCCACTATGCAGAAAAGCCTCCAGGGGGTGGCCGGATGTTTTGTTTCTCCATTCCTTGCCCAATTTGTTGATGTGTGCTTTCATTTGCATTCCAACAGGAACAGCCTTAAGGGAGGGGTAGTGAGGCTGCTTAGAGGTAGGCAGTTGGTGCTCACAGGCCAGCAGGGCCTCCTGGTGCCTCACTAACAGTGCATTTGCACCTGGGGTGCTGGGAAGCCTCTGGGCAGTGCCCATATGGTTTGGAGCTCTGTGACATGGCCAGGTACTAGGCGCCTCCTGCTGACTTGAGTCAGTGTTCCAACTGGAGTTGCCATAGCAAAAAGGGCACAGGGCCCCTTGGGGGTTTGCTGTAAGTTCTCACTAGTTCTCACAGGCCTTCGGGGATGCACAGGATGTGCAGAGCCGCACATCCCTCCCCTGACCATTCTGCTGGGAACGGCTTGGGCCAGGGTCCTAGGCAAATACACTTTCCACCTCCCCTCCTGCTCCATCTTCCCACATCCTGGTTGAACCCGTGTGACACAGCTCCCCACCCCCTCTGTCCTTGCCAGTCCTGGAAGTGGCTGGTGTATGGATCCGCCACCTCTCTCACAATCAACCTCATCTCTCTTGCTCAGAGCATAAGGGAGATACAAGGTTAGCAGGTCAGCGAATCTGGGCATCTCCTTTCTGCGCTAGTGTCTGCTTAACTCTTGTCTTCCCGCTTGCCTTGGCCTCTCTGGCCCAGATCCCTGCCTGCTACTTCCTGCTATTGAGCAGCCAAGGATTATACTGGCTAGAGGCAGGAGCTGGCAATCCTGGTGCCCGTGGCTCACAGCCATATGTTTTAGGCTCCTTCAGGAAGCTCTGCTAAGACACCAGGGAAAGGGATATCTGACCCTTCCCTGCCGTGACCAAGGCACACTAGCACCCACCAATGATATTCATAGGCAGCATCATCACTGTCATGCAGATCTCCAAGAGCAGAGGCAGCTTGGCATCAAGTACGGAGACCTTTGTGTAGCGGACAGCACAAGAGGGGAGCCTTCGCCATATGATTGGTTTCCGGGAACTTCAAAAAACAAGTAACGTGTAAACACTTTGAACTCCCTCTGTCCAACCTCATACCTGACACACTCCTGCAACCGCACATGAACAAAAAATTCCTCACAGGCCAGCCGACTCTCTCTCTCTCTCTTGCTCTCTCTTCCTCCCCGCCACCCCCACATGCTCACTATAACACACTGTGCCGGGTCCTCCTGGATCCACATCCACATACCTATTTGCACATTTGCAGAGTTAGGCTTAGGAAGCACACTCTTGTACAGCATCAGGAACACAGGCATGTAGGCAAGCAGGGGCACACACACGCACACGTGAGCGCACCCAGTACACAGTGGCTTGGAAGGTGCTAAGGGGTTTTCGAGGACTGTGTCCTACTTGCTCAAGTCCAGGGTGTTGTTCTCGTGGTGGGCGTGGCTAAGGAGCCCAGCGCTGCTTACTGGACAGTCCATTGGCACTTGGGCCTCCCCTTGCTGTCCTCACCAGTGTCCCATTCCCTGAACCATGCAGCTTCGGAGACCTGGGTAGCAACAAACTCTTCGGGAAAGCAATCAAGGCAGAAATGTCAATGTAACAGGACCACATGATTACGCCCCAGTAGTGCCCCAACCAAGGATGGCATTCGTTACCCCTCAGGTCTACACCCTAAAGCCCAGCGCTGCGCGCAGAGAATGGGGCAGGCCTGTGCCCCAGAATCCCTTGCCTCTTCTGCGTTCTACTTGGTCCCAGGGTGGTGGGGCGCCCAACCTGGCCTTCCTAGCCACCACCTGCCATCTGCAGCTGAGTTCCTGAGGCTTGTCCCCTGCACACATACCTCCTTTGCTGATAACTCCCTCCGAGTTCTCTCTCCTAGCCCTCCTGTCCCTGCCTTGCTGCTCTGGACTGCTTTCAACTCACACATGCCTCTACGTCACTGCCTCTTTGCCTCTGCCTCTGCTTCCCAATTTCCCCCTCCTCCTCTTGAGGTTCACAGGCTGCACACCTCCCCATGCACCTCTTCACTTCTTCTGGGGAAATTACAACTGCCTCACCCTGGCCTAGCCCTTCTTATCTTCTCCAAATCTCCCTCTGCTCTCACCCTCTGCACACCTGGGATCTCTCAGTCCTCTGGTGAACACCAATCCCCATTTATCTAATCTGTTGTCTGCCTGCTCTGTGCCCAAGCCCCTCTGCTCCTTTTCTGTGCACAGGAGGTTTGTGACAAAGGTAGGAGGGAAACGGCACTCCTTTCCTGCCTTCTGGTTTTATGACTGACATCCGATTGGTCTGGAAACGGCCTCTGCCCCCTTGGCCAAGACCACCTGAAGACCTTGCCTGGCTTGCTAGGCAGCAGCCCTGTGTTTTTCTGAGCAGGAAGGACTGCACATATGCGATCCACTATGCAGAAAAGCCTCCAGGGGTTGGCCGGATGTTTTGTTTCTCCATTCCTTGCCCACTTTGTTGATGTGTGCTTTCATTTGCATTCCAACAGGAACAGCCTTAAGGGAGGGGTAGTGAGGCTGCTTAGAGGTAGGCAGTTGGTGCTCACAGGCCAGCAGGGCCTCCTGGTGCCTCACTAACAGTGCATTTGCACCTGGGGTGCTGGGAAGCCTCTGGGCAGTGCCCATATGGTTTGGAGCTCTGTGACATGGCCAGGTACTAGGTGCCTCCTGCTGACTTGAGTCAGTGTTCCAACTGGAGTTGCCATAGCAAAAAGGGCACAGGGCCCCTTGGGGGTTTGCTGTAAGTTCTCACTAGTTCTCACAGGCCTTCGGGGATGCACAGGATGTGCAGAGCCGCACATCCCTCCCCTGACCATTCTGCTGGGAACGGCTTGGGCCAGGGTCCTAGGCAAATACACTTTCCACCTCCCCTCCTGCTCCATCTTCCCACATCCTGGTTGAACCCGTGTGACACAGCTCCCCACCGCCTCTGCCCTTGCCAGTCCTGGAAGTGGCTGGTGTATGGATCCGCCACCTCTCTCACAATCAACCTCATCTCTCTTGCTCAGAGCATTAGGGAGATACAAGGTTAGCAGGTCAGCGAATCTGGGCATCTCCTTTCTGCGCTAGTGTCTGCTTAACTCTTGTCTTCCCGCTTGCCTTGGCCTCTCTGGCCCAGATCCCTGCCTGCTACTTCCTGCTATTGAGCAGCCAAGGATTATACTGGCTAGAGGCAGGAGCTGGCAATCCTGGTGCCCGTGGCTCACAGCCATATGTTTTAGGCTCCTTCAGGAAGCTCTGCTAAGACACCAGGGAAAGGGATATCTGACCCTTCCCTGCCGTGACCAAGGCACACTAGCACCCAGCAATGATATTCATAGGCAGCATCATCACTGTCATGCAGATCTCCAAGAGCAGAGGCAGCTTGGCATCAAGTACGGAGACCTTTGTGTAGCGGACAGCACAAGAGGGGAGCCTTCGCCATATGATTGGTTTCCGGGAACTTCAAAAAACAAGTAACGTGTAAACACTTTGAACTCCCTCTGTCCAACCTCATACCTGACACACTCCTGCAACCGCACATGAACAAAAAATTCCTCACAGGCGAGCCGACTCTCTCTCTCTCTCTTTCTCTCTCTTCCTCCCCGCCACCCCCACATGCTCACTATAACACACTGTGCCGGGTCCTCCTGGATCCACATCCACATACCTATTTGCACATTTGCAGACTTAGGCTTAGGAAGCACACTCTTGTACAGCATCAGGAACACAGGCATGTAGGCAAGCAGGGGCACACACACGCACACGTGAGCGCACCCAGTACACAGTGGCTTGGAAGGTGCTAAGGGGTTTTCGAGGACTGTGTCCTACTTGCTCAAGTCCAGGGTGTTGTTCTTGTGGTGGGCGTGGCTAAGGAGCCCAGCGCTGCTTACTGGACAGTCCATTGGCACTTGGGCCTCCCCCTGCTGTCCTCACCAGTCTCCCATTCCCTGAACCATGCAGCTTCGGAGACCTGGGTAGCAACAAACTCTTCGGGATAGCAATCAAGGCAGAAATGTCAATGTAACAGGACCACATGATTACGCCCCAGTAGTGCCCCAACCAAGGATGGCATTCGTTACCCCTCAGGTCTACACCCTAAAGCCCAGCGCTGCGCGCAGAGAATGGGGCAGGCCTGTGCCCCAGAATCCCTTGCCTCTTCTCCCTTCTACTTGGTCCCAGGGTGGTGGGGCGCCCAACCTGGCCTTCCTAGCCACCACCTGCCATCTGCAGCTGAGTTCCTGAGGCTTGTCCCCTGCACACATACCTCCTTTGCTGATAACTCCCTCCGAGTTCTCTCTCCTAGCCCTCCTGTCCCTGCCTTGCTGCTCTGGACTGCTTTCAACTCACACATGCCTCTGCGTCACTGCCTCTTTGCCTCTGCCTCTGCTTCCCAATTTCCCCCTCCTCCTCTTGAGGTTCACAGGCTGCACACCTCCCCATGCACCTCTTCACTTCTTCTGGGGAAATTACAACTGCCTCACCCTGGCCTAGCCCTTCTTATCTTCTCCAAATCTCCCTCTGCTCTCACCCTCTGCACACCTGGGATCTCTCAGTCCTCTGGTGAACACCAATCCCCATTTATCTAATCTGTTGTCTGCCTGCTCTGTGCCCAAGCCCCTCTGCTCCTTTTCTGTGCACAGGAGGTTTGTGACAAAGGTAGGAGGGAAGCGGCACTCCTTTCCTGCCTTCTGGTTTTATGACTGACATCCGATTGGTCTGGAAACGGCCTCTGCCCCCTTGGCCAAGACCACCTGAAGACCTTGCCTGGCTTGCTAGGCAGCAGCCCTGTGTTTTTCTGAGCAGGAAGGACTGCACATATGCGACCCACTATGCAGAAAAGCCTCCAGGGGGTGGCCGGATGTTTTGTTTCTCCATTCCTTGCCCATTTTGTTGATGTGTGCTTTCATTTGCATTCCAACAGGAACAGCCTTAAGGGAGGGGTAGTGAGGCTGCTTAGAGGTAGGCAGTTGGTGCTCACAGGCCAGCAGGGCCTCCTGGTGCCTCACTAACAGTGCATTTGCACCTGGGGTGCTGGGAAGCCTCTGGGCAGTGCCCATATGGTTTGGAGCTCTGTGACATGGCCAGGTACTAGGCGCCTCCTGCTGACTTGAGCCAGTGTTCCAACTGGAGTTGCCATAGCAAAAAGGGCACAGGGCCCCTTGGGGGTTTGCTGTAAGTTCTCACTAGTTCTCACAGGCCTTCGGGGATGCACAGGATGTGTAGAGCCGCACATCCCTCCCCTGACCATTCTGCTGGGAACGGCTTGGGCCAGGGTCCTAGGCAAATACACTTTCCACCTCCCCTCCTGCTCCATCTTCCCACATCCTGGTTGAACCCGTGTGACACAGCTCCCCACCGCCTCTGCCCTTGCCAGTCCTGGAAGTGGCTGGTGTATGGATCCGCCACCTCTCTCACAATCAACCTCATCTCTCTTGCTCAGAGCATAAGGGAGATACAAGGTTAGCAGGTCAGCGAATCTGGGCATCTCCTTTCTGCGCTAGTGTCTGCTTAACTCTTGTCTTCCCGCTTGCCTTGGCCTCTCTGGCCCAGATCCCTGCCTGCTACTTCCTGCTATTGAGCAGCCAAGGATTATACTGGCTAGAGGCAGGAGCTGGCAATCCTGGTGCCCGTGGCTCACAGCCATATGTTTTAGGCTCCTTCAGGAAGCTCTGCTAAGACACCAGGGAAAGGGATATCTGACCCTTCCCTGCCGTGACCAAGGCACACTAGCACCCAGCAATGATATTCATAGGCAGCAACATCACTGTCATGCAGATCTCCAAGAGCAGAGGCAGCTTGGCATCAAGTACGGAGACCTTTGTGTAGCGGACAGCACAAGATTGGAGCCTTCGCCATATGATTGGTTTCCGGGAACTTCAAAAAACAAGTAACGTGTAAACACTTTGAACTCCCTCTGTCCAACCTCATACCTGACACACTCCTGCAACCGCACATGAACAAAAAATTCCTCACAGGCGAGCCTACTCTCTCTCTCTCTCTTTCTCTCTCTTCCTCCCCGCCACCCCCACATGCTCACTATAACACACTGTGCCGGGTCCTCCTGGATCCACATCCACATACCTATTTGCACATTTGCAGAGTTAGGCTTAGGAAGCACACTCTTGTACAGCATCAGGAACACAGGCATGTAGGCAAGCAGGGGCACACACACGCACACGTGAGCGCACCCAGTACACAGTGGCTTGGAAGGTGCTAAGGGGTTTTCGAGGAGTGTGTCCTACTTGCTCAAGTCCAGGGTGTTGTTCTTGTGGTGGGCGTGGCTAAGGAGCCCAGCGCTGCTTACTGGACAGTCCATTGGCACTTGGGCCTCCCCCTGCTGTCCTCACCAGTCTCCCATTCCCTGAACCATGCAGCTTCGGAGACCTGGGTAGCAACAAACTCTTCGGGAAAGCAATCAAGGCAGAAATGTCAATGTAACAGTACCACATGATTACGCCCCAGTAGTGCCCCAACCAAGGATGGCATTCGTTACCCTTCAGGTCTACACCCTAAAGCCCAGCGCTGCGCGCAGAGAATGGGGCAGGCTTGTGCCCCGGAATCCCTTGCCTCTTCTCCCTTCTACTTGGTCCCAGGGTGGTGGGGCGCCCAACCTGGCCTTCCTAGCCACCACCTGCCATCTGCAGCTGAGTTCCTGAGGCTTGTCCCCTGCACACATACCTCCTTTGCTGATAACTCCCTCTGAGTTCTCTCTCCTAGCCCTCCTGTCCCGGCCTTGCTGCTCTGGACTGCGTTCAACTCACACATGCCTCTGCGTCACTGCCTCTTTGCCTCTGCCTCTGCTTCCCAATTTCCCCCTCCTCCTCTTGAGGTTCACAGGCTGCACACCTCCCCATGCACCTCTTCATTTCTTCTGGGGAAATTACAACTGCCTCACCCTGGCCTAGCCCTTCTTATCTTCTCCAAATCTCCCTCTGCTCTCACCCTCTGCACACCTGGGATCTCTCAGTCCTCTGGTGAACACCAATCCCCATTTATCTAATCTGTTGTCTGCCTGCTCTGTGCCCAAGCCCCTCTGCTCCTTTTCTGTGCACAGGAGGTTTGTGACAAAGGTAGGAGGGAAGCGGCACTCCTTTCCTGCCTTCTGGTTTTATGACTGACATCCGATTGGTCTGGAAACGGCCTCTGCCCCCTTGGCCAAGACCACCTGAAGACCTTGCCTGGCTTGCTAGGCAGCAGCCCTGTGTTTTTCTGAGCAGGAAGGACTGCACATATGCGACCCACTATGCAGAAAAGCCTCCAGGGGGTGGCCGGATGTTTTGTTTCTCCATTCCTTGCCCACTTTGTTGATGTGTGCTTTCATTTGCATTCCAACAGGAACAGCCTTAAGGGAGGGGTAGTGAGGCTGCTTAGAGGTAGGCAGTTGGTGCTCACAGGCCAGCAGGGCCTCCTGGTGCCTCACTAACAGTGCATTTGCACCTGGGGTGCTGGGAAGCCTCTGGGCAGTGCCCATATGGTTTGGAGCTCTGTGACATGGCCAGGTACTAGGCGCCTCCTGCTGACTTGAGCCAGTGTTCCAACTGGAGTTGCCATAGCAAAAAGGGCACAGGGCCCCTTGGGGGTTTGCTGTAAGTTCTCACTTGTTCTCACAGGCCTTCGGGGATGCACAGGATGTGTAGAGCTGCACATCCCTCCCCTGACCATTCTGCTGGGAACGGCTTGGGCCAGGGTCCTAGGCAAATACACTTTCCACCTAGCCTCCTGCTCCATCTTCCCACATCCTGGTTGAACCCGTGTGACACAGCTCCCCACCGCCTCTGCCCTTGCCAGTCCTGGAAGTGGCTGGTGTATGGATCCGCCACCTCTCTCACAATCAACCTCATCTCTCTTGCTGAGAGCATAAGGGAGATACAAGATTAGCAGGTCAGCGAATCTGGGCATCTCCTTTCTGCGCTAGTGTCTGCTTAACTCTTGTCTTCCCGCTTGCCTTGGCCTCTCTGGCCCAGATCCCTGCCTGCTACTTCCTGCTATTGAGCAGCCAAGGATTATACTGGCTAGAGGCAGGAGCTGGCAATCCTGGTGCCCGTGGCTCACAGCCATATGTTTAAGGCTCCTACAGGAAGCTCTGCTAAGACACTAGGGAAAGTGATATCTGACCCTTCCCTGCCTCGACCAAGGCACACTAGCACCCAGCAACAGTATTCTTAGGCGTCATTGTCACTGTCATGCAGATCTCCAAGAGCAAAGGCAGCTAGGTATCCCGGGCCTCAAGTCCGGAGACCTTTGTGCAGAGGACAGCACAAAAGGTGAGACTTTGCCAAATGATTGGTGTCTGGGAACTTCAAATAAGCAAGTAAACATGCACACAATTGGAACTCCCTATGTCCAACCTCATACATGACACACTCATACAACCGCACATGTACAAAGAATTCCTCATAGGCGAGATGACTCTCTCTCTCTCTTTCTCTTTCTCCCTTCTCGCCACCTCCACATGCTCACTCATAACACACTGTGCCGGGTCCTCCTGGATCTACATCCACATACCTATTTACACATACACAGACTTTGGCTTAGTAAGCACACCCATGTACAGCATCAGGAACAAACACACACGAATGTAAGCAAGCACAGGCACACATATGCACATTCGAGCGCTCCCAGTACACAGTGGCTTGGATGGTGCTAAAGGGTTTCAGGGGACTGTCCTACTTGCTCAAGTCAAGGGTGATATTCTTGTGGTGGTCGTGGCTAAGGAGCCCAGCGCTGCTTACTGGCCAGTCCATTGGCACTTGTGCCTCCCGCTGCTGTCCTCACCAGTATCCTGTTCCCTCAACCATGCAGCTTGGGTGACCTGTGTAGCAACAAACTTTGGGGGAAAGAAATCAAGGGAGAAATGGGAATGCAACAGGACCACAGGATTAGGCCCCCAGTAGTGCCCCAACCTGGGAAGGCATTCATTACCGCTCAGGTCTACACCAAGAAGCATGGAGCTGCAAGCAGAGAGCGGGGCAGGCCTGTGTGCCAGAATCCCTTGCCTCTTCTTCCTTCTCTTGGTCCCAAGGTGGTGGGGTGCCCATCGTGATCGTCCAACCTCGCCTTTCTTGTATGGTGCAAGTCAGTTCGCTTTTTGGCAGGAACTGACCAGGAGGGCCTCCTAACGGAGGCTCAACCTGCCCACCTTGATCTTGGGTCTGCTACTTTTGCTTCTTCACAGGAGCCAGCGGATCAGCTTAGGAGATCTCCATTTTGTAAGTCTTTTAAATATCAGGCCTGTGTGTATTGTTTCTTCTGTTTTATTGGAATTGTTTTACCTCTTGTTATTTTGTGGACTGCACAACTGACGAGACTGATAGGCATGGGCAACGTCCCTTCCACTCCCGTGGACTTGACTTTAGCCCACTGGAAGGAAGTTACTCACAATAATAGTGTAGAGATCAAGAAACGAAAGTGGGTGACTCTCTGCTCTTCTGAGTGGCTCACTTTCAAGATGGGTGGCCACCAGAAGGGACTTTTGACTTGAGTACAATTCTCAAAGTAGAGGACTATGTTTTTAATTCCTTACATAGTCACTTCGAAAAAGTTGGTAGATATCACCTTCTCTGGGCCCCTCCCGTGAGTCCGTCCCTTCTCCTTTTGTGTGAAAACTCATTTTGTTTTTTTAAACACAAAGAGAAGTTCAACCACCTGTCACTCATGGTCTCAATTACTTGTGGTAATACTCAGTTAGCTGCTGTTACTGTGGTGGCACTTACTAAAAACTTCATACAGTATATTAATCAGCTATAATGTCATGATAGTATTACCATATTACTGTACAGTATTAGAAAACAGATACACAGCAGATAGTGCTTAGAAAATTTCTAAGTACTGTATGTAAGCATTTAGGTTCTTTTTTTTTTTTTTGGCCAGTCCTGGGCCTTGGACTAATGATTTCTCATTAGTATTACCAGGAGGGTTATATACTTAATTTAATGTTGTTTTTATTTTGCCACTTCGGAGGCTTGAACTCAGGGCTTGAGCACTGTCCCTGAGCTGCTTTTATTCACACACACACACACACAGCACTACTTCCACCTTTTTCTGTTTATGTGGTGGGGAGGAATGGAACCCAGGGCTTCATGCATGCTAGGTGAGCACTCTGCCGCTAAGCCACATTGTTAGTCGAATATGTTGGGTCTATTTATGATTGTTCATTATGCCAGTCCTGAGGCTTGAACTCAGGGCTTGGGTGCTGTTCTTGTGCTGAAGGCTAGCAGACTATCATTTGAACCACAGGTCCACTTCCAGCTTTTTTTGGTAGTTATTTGGAGATGAGTCTCATAGACTTTCCTGCCTGGATGGATTTGAGCTGTGAGTCTCAGCTCATAAGCTTCTGAGAAGTTAGGATTACAGGTGAGAGCCACTGGCACTTAGCAGCTACTTTTTTGTTTTTGTTGTTGTTGTTTTTACAAACTGATTGTAAAGATAAATTACAATATTTTAAGTGATGAACTGCTTTTCCTAATTCAAGTATTTTGGCATATTTTCTAGTTAATCAGTTATGTAGATGTAAAACATTACTTGGAAGATTGTTTATGTGTTTATTATGTGGAAGACAGCAATTTGCTTTCCATAATCGTTCATTCACTTGTAAAATATCTTTTCCTTCTGTAAACCAGTCTAAAGCTACAAAAATAGGTATTGAACTATTAGAATCTTATTAAACCATGTATTGTGCTCTCTCTCCTCTCCTCTCCTCTCCTGTCCTCCCCTCCCTTCCCCTCTCCTCCCCTCCACTCCTCTCCCCTGTCCTCCCCTTTTCTCTCCTCTCCTCTCCCACCACCTGTAGTAACAAGGTTTGAATTCAAGGCTTCATCCTGGCATGTATGCCCACTCAGCTGCTATTCTGCCACTTACACATTTCACTGGTTAATTGGAGATGGAGTCTTTTGGACTTTACTGAATGGGCTGGCTTTGAACCCTGACCCTCTGCATCTCAGCTTGCTGAGTATCCAGGTTTACCGGTATGAGCCCCAGGTGCCTGGCTAAATCATGTGTTTTAATTTTAACACATTTTGTTATGTTCAATGTACATGGCTTAGAAATACATAATGACAGTAGTTTGTATGCAGCAAACTACATTATTCTTAGAGAATTAGAGAACTAGAGTGCACATTTTGGTATTGAGATTTTCTTTAAAAAAATAAATGAGTAGAACCCTTGAAAGGACAATGAAATATAATATGATGGTCCCATATGTATATGAAGAAGTGTGATGTAAAACACAATGAGTTGCATGGTCCTAGATGCTATGAATTCTGAGGATCCAACAATGAGGTGTGAGCTTTCATACAGCTCGGCTTTCTAAAAATTGTTGGTAATTGATCTTACATTAATTATCTCATTTCATTCCTAAAACATCCTGAATATTAGATCGGGTATGTATTGAAATCATAATTTGCGTATAAGAAAACATGGCTTAATGTATGGATCTGTGACCCCTCTGTATATCACTTTGACAATAAATAAGTAATTATATATATTTTTTTTTTAAAAAAGGAAAACACATTGAGAGGCTGCTGGCTACTCCAAGTGGAGGTGATGGTGTCTTTCTAATTATAAGGCTGAGTTTTTTGCTGGCACATGGTAGCTGTGAGGATTATTCTAAAATAAGATTCCTGATCAAAGATGGCCTTTAGAACTTTTGATAACATTGAAAACTACTAGGTCTATCATGATTGCTCTCAACCAACTAATTATGCCTATTTAGAAGTAATAATTATATGAGAGTTCAGCATTTTCCATTTTCTGAAAAACCATATGAAGTTCTGCCTGATGCTTTGCTCATTTGAGCTAAATTTAAAAATTGAAGTGTTAGGGTCTTTTTTTAATAAGTTAGCAACATATTTCTAACAAATTTTTAATCTTTTATTGGAAAACTAGCATTTTGTGGATTCTTTGTTGTTGTTATTGTTTGTGGGGCATGAACGCAGGTGCTGACCCTGAGTTCACTCACTATGTTCCTTTCTCTCTTTCTTTCTTCCTCTCTTTCTTTTCTCCCTTCCTTCCTTCCTTCCTTCCTTCCTTCCTTCCTTCCTTCCTTCCTTCCTTCCTTCCTTCCTTCCTTCCTTCATTGCCAGTCCTGGACTCAGGTCCTGAGCACTGTCCCAGGCTTTTGTTTTTGTTTTGCTCAAGGCTAGTACACTACCACTTGAGCCATTGCTCCACTTCTTGCTTTTTGCTATATGTGGTGGTGAGGAATTGAACCCATGGCTTCATGTATACAAGGCAAGCACTCTACCACTAGGCCATATTCCCAGCCCTTCTTCCTTTCCTTTCAAGGCTAGTCCTCTGTCTCTTTGAGCCACAGTGCCTCTTCCAGGTTTTTGTTTTTGTTTTTTTGTAGTTAATTGGAGATGAGACTCTTTAACAGACATTCTTGTCTTCACTGGCATTCAACCATGATCCTCAAAGGTCAGCCTTCTGAGTAGCTAGGATGACAGACAGGCATGAGCCACCAGCACCCTGTACATTGGGACACTTCTAAAATGTATGTCTTATGCTTAAATACCTCTTCTCCACTGCCTTATGGAAGGAGCCCAAATTGACCCCAGCTTCTTTTTAATTTTCACAATGCTTATGGCATTCAGCAGCAGGAATTCCTGGTTTCTAGAGAGTTGTTCTCTTCCTGTGTTCCTGTCTCTGTCTCTTCTTCCTGGAATCTTCCCCATTGGTATCTGCCTGTCAAATGGCTACCCATTCTTAATGAACTACTCAGATGTGAAGTTGAAATGATAAATCTTTGCTTTCCTTGGCCAGCCCCGCCCCACCCTGGCGGTTTCCTGTTGTTTCTGCTTGGGGCACTGGAAGGCTCAGGCCAGGGCAGGACGGGCGATGGATGGGGGGCTGGGTGGGGCAGAGCGGACAGGCGGGACAGAGGCAGTGGAGTCAAAACAGGGTAAAATGATACACGGGTGTGCAATTTGCAAGCTGGGGCTTCTGGGTGCTGAGTGCTAAATACTAGGTAGCTGGGTGCTGGGTACTGGGTGCTGGGTGGCTAGGGGCTGGTTACTGGGTGTCTTGGTGCTAGGTACTGGGTGCTGGGTGGTTGGGTGCTGGGTGACTGGGTGCTTGGTAGCTGGGTGTTGAGTAGCTGGATGGTGTGGTCTGAGTAGTTGGGTGCTGGGTACTGGTTAGATGGGTGCTGGGTGCTAGGTACTAGGTGCCTGGGGTCTGAGTAGCAGGGTTCTGGGAACTGGGTGCTCAGTAGCTGGGTACTGGCTGCTGGCTAGCTGGGTGGCTGGGTTCTGGGTGCTGGGTACTGGGTGCTGGGTAGCTGGGTACTGGGTGCTGGGTGTCTGGGTGCTGAGTAGCTGGGTGCTGGGGGCTGGTTGGCTGGGTGCTGGGTACTGGGTGATGGGTGCTGAGTGGTTGTGTCCTGGTGCTGGGTGGCTGGGTACTAGGTGCTGGATTAGGTGCTGGATAGCTGGGTAGCTGGGTGGCTGGGTGCTGAGTAGCTGGGTACTGGGTGCTGGGTGTCTGGGTGCTGAGTAGCTGGGTGCTGGGGGCTGGTTGGCTGGGTGCTGGGTACTGGGTGATGGGTGCTGAGTGGTTGTGTCCTGGTGCTGGGTACTGGTTGGCTGGGTACTAGGTGCTGGATTAGGTGCTGGGTAGCTGGGTAGCTGAGTGGCTGGGTGCTGAGTAGCTGGGTACTGGACGCTGATTGGCTAGGTACTAGGTACTGGGTGCTGGGTGGTTGGCGGCTGGGTGCTAGGTACTGGGTTGAGTAGCTGGGTGGCTGGGTGCTGACTAGCTGGATGCTGAGGTCCAAATAACTGGATACTGGGTGCTGAGTAGCTGAGTGCTGGGTTGCTGGGTACTTGGTGCTGGGTACCTGGGTGGTGAATAGCTGGGTGCTGGGGACTGGGTGCTGGGTGGCTAGGTACTGAGTCGCTGGGTGCTGGGTACTGGTTGGGTGCTTAGTAGTTGCATGATGGGTAATGGGGGCTAGGTGCTGAGTAGCTGCATGCTGAAGGCTGGCATCTGGGTGCTGAGTAGCTGGGTGCTGGGTGGCTGGGTGCTGGGTACTGGGTAGCTGGGTACTGGCTGGCTGGGATGCTGGGTACTGGGTGCTGGGTGGCTGGGTGCTGAGTAGCTGGGGACTGGATGCTGATTGGCTGGGTGTTGGTACTGGGTGCTGGGGGGTTAGGTGCTGGGTGGCTGGGTACTTGGTAGCTGGGTAGCTGTGTGGGTGGCTGGTTGCTGGGTAGCTGGGTAGTGGGTGGCTGGGTGCTGGGTACTGGTTCGCTGGGTGCTGAGGGCACTGAGGGTTGAGTACCTGGGTGCTCAGTACTGGGTGCTGAGTAGGTGAGTGCTGGCTGGGTACTGGGGGTTGGGGTGCTGAGTACCTGGGTGCTGAGGGCTGAGAACCTGGGTGGCTGGGTAATGGGTGCTGGGTGCTGAGTAGCTGGGTGCCGGGTGGCTGGGTGCCGGGCCGGGATTCGAGCCCCAGTCCCCCTCCTCCCCGCCCTCCCCTAGGCCCCTTGCCTGTCCGTGTGTCCGTCTGTCCGTCTCTCTCTCAGTTGTCCCTGTGTCCACCCGTCTGTCTGTCTGCCTCGGTTTCCCTGCCCATCCGTCTGTCCGTCTGTCTGTCCCCAGGCCTGGGACCCTGTGCGCCTGTCGCTCTGTGCGTCCGTCCATCTGTCTACGTTCATTGGTCCCTGTCTGTCCGTCCATCCGTCTGTCTCCTTGTCTGTCTGTCCGTCTGCCCATCTGTCTGTCCATCTGTCTCTCGCTGCATGTCAGTCTGTCCATCTGTCTCCCTGTTCGTCCATCTGTCCGTCTGTCTGTCCATCCGTCTGTCTGCCGTCCGACTGTCTCTGTGTCTGTCACACTGCTTGTGTGTCCGTCTGTGTGTCCGTCTGTCTGTCTGTCCATCTGTCTGTCCATCTGTCTCTCTCCCTGTCTCCCTATTTGTCCATCTGTCCTCCCTGTTCGTCCGTCTGTGTCTCTGTCTTTCCATCTGTGTCTTTTCGTCCATCTGTCTGTCCATCTGTCCGTCTGTCAGTCTCCCTGTCCATCCGTCCATCTATGTCTGTCTGTCCATTTGTCCGTCTCCCTGTCTGTCTTTCCATCTGTCCGTCCATCCGACTGTCTCCTTGTCTGTCTGTCTGTCTGTCTCCCTGTCTGTCTATCTCCCTGTCCATCTGTCTGTGTCTCTCTAGCTGCCTGACTGTCCCACAGCCGGTCTAACCGTCTGTCTGTTTGTCTGTCTGTGTTAGTGCCTGTTCCTGTCTGTGTGTCTCCCTCCCTGTCTCTGTGTCCACCCGTCTGTCCGTCTCTCCCTTCCCCTGTGGGCAGCCGAAGCGACAGACAGTGAGCCAGGCCCTGCGGCCCAGAGAGTGACCAAGCACCCAGCACCCCTCACGGAGGCACGGGAGGAGGACTGAGCGCCTAGCACACACACAGGAGGACTGAGCACCCAGCACCTCGTGTGGAGGAACGGGAGGAGAACTGAGCGCCCAGCGCCTCCTGTGGATTCATGGGAGGAGGACTGAGCATGCAGGCCCTCGTGTGGGACACAGGACTAACTGCCCAGCACCCACATGAGAAGACTGAGCACCCAGCACTTTGTGTGGAGGCACGGGAGGACTGAGCACCCAGCACCTCATATGCAGACACCGGGGGAGGACTGAGCACCCAGCACTAACAAAGGAAGACTGAGCACCCAGCACCTTGTGTGGAGACGCCAGGGGGGACTGAGCACCCAGCATCTTGTGTGGAGATGCCGGGGGAGGACTGAGCACCCAGCAACCACGCAGGAGGACTCAGTACCCTAACCCTGGGTACGTGTGTGCATGCGGGGGGGAGGCTGGGGTGACCCCGGCGGCGCCATGATCAGGGCCCAGGCTGCAGGCTCAGCTCCACCACGGGCAATGGCTCCGCCTCCTCCTCCTCCTCCTCCTCCTCCTCCTCCTCCTCCTCCTCCTCCTCCTCCTCCTCCTCCTCCCAGCGGAGGACAGGGGGAGGTGCACGGCTGTCCGGCTGTCCGTGTGTCCATCCGCCCATCTCTTTGTCTGTCCGTCTGTCTCCCTCTGTGTCTGTCCGTCCATCCATTTGTCCATGTGTCCGTCTGTCTCCAGGTCTGTCTGCCCGTCTGCTCATCTGTCCATCTGTCCATCCATCCGTCCGTCTGTCTGTCTCCCTGTTTCTCCGTCTGTCTGTCTGACCATCTGCTCAGTGTGTTTGTCCGTCTGTCTCCAGGTCCATCTGTCCATGACTGTCTGTCTCCCTGTGTGTCTCACTGTGTGCTCATCTGTCTGTCCGTCTCCCTCTCTTGTCTATCTGTCTCCATGATGTCCATCTGTCCATCCGTCCATCTGTGTCTTTTTGTCATCTGTCTGTCTCCAGTTCTGTCTGTCTGTCTCCCTGTCCACCTGTCTGTCTGTCCTGCTCATCTGTGTCCCTGTCTGTCTGTCTGTCCATCTGTCTGCTGTGTGTCTGTCTGTCCGTCTCCCTGTCTGTCTGTCTCCATGTCTGTTTGTCCATCTGTCTGCCTGTCTCTTGTCCATGCCTGTTTGTCTGTCTCCAGGTCTGTCCATCTGTCTCCCAGTCTGTCTGTCTGTCTGTTCATCTGTCCGTCCATCTCCCTGTCTCCCTGTCTGTCCGTCCGTCTGTCTTCATGTCTGTCCGTGTCTCGATTCCCATCGCTGTCTGTCTGTCACCGCCAAAGCACCCAGCCCCCCATGTCCCTCTGTCCCTCCGTCCGTCCGTCTGTCCATCTTCACCAGTCAACTTGTCGCTGACACAGGGAACGCGGGCGCTCAGGAGCCTGCAGGGCAGACGGACGGACGGGTGGATGTGGGCTCGAATCCCGGCCTCCCGCATGGCCCACAATGCGTTGCGTTCCCCCCCCCACCCTGGGGGCCCCGGGTTCAGATTCCTGCTCACCTCTGACAGCCCCAGCCCAGGCCCAGCGACCCCAGTGCTGCTGAAGCAGCAGGTGCAGCATGGCTGGCCCGGCGGGGACCCTTGAAACCTCCGACCGTGTGGGTGTGCACACACTCGGGGAGGAAGGGATGGGAGGGGGAGGGGTCACATGAAGTGGGGAGGGAGGGACACGTGACCCTCAGCTCCTTGCCCCAGCCCTCCCCACACGACTCCACCTGCAAAGGCTCCCCCCCATGTGAGGCCTCTGAGGACACTTCAAATCACCACCTATCCACCCACAGGACCAGAATGGTCTTGGGGACACTTGAAACCACCCCCCCACCCAGATCCCCATTCCCCCGGGGACACTTGAAACCGCCGTGGGGACACTCAAAACTGCCCTACATCCACTCACAGGCCCAAGGTTTTCGTGGGGACACTGGATACCGCCCTCCATCGATGCACACGCCGAGGGTTGCCTTGGAGACACTTGAAACCACCCCCTAAAGAACTGCCCCCATCATGGGACACTTGAAACTGACCCTCACCCAGACCCCCTCCCCTTGGGGACACTTGAAACCGCCCTCCATCCACCCACAGGCCCAGGGTTGCCTTGGCGACGCTTAAAACCGCCCCCTACAGAACCACTCCAACCCGGGGACACTTGAAACCGCCCTCCATCCACCCACAGGCCCAAGGTGGTCCTGGTTACAAATGAAACCACCCCCCCAAGAGCCCCTCCCCATTGGGATACTAGAAAACACCCTTGGGACACTTGAAACCGCCCTGGGTACACTTGAAACCACCCACCACAGACCCCTGCCCACCCTGGAGACACTTGAAACGAATCGCCCCAGACCCCTTCCCCCGGGAACACTTGAAACCGCCCTCCATCCACCCACAGGCCCAAAATGGTCCTGGGGACACTTGAAACCACCCCCCACCCAGAATCTCTACTCCTGGGGACACCTGAAACCTCCCTGGGGACAGTTGACACCGCCCTCTGCTCCCCAAACTCCACCGTGTTGCTCCAGGAGCCCTAGGTCAGGGTGCGGGCTTCCCTGGCCCGGATGCACAGGCCTGGTGAGGCCCGGGTTCGAGGCCTGGCAGGGCGTAGGTGTTGTCTGAGCCTCCCAAGACCTCAATGTGGGGGGAGACTCGCCATGGGGCAGGGGTAAACTGAGGCACGGGGCGGTTCCAGGAGCACTCACCGGGGAGTCCTGGGAGACCAGCTGGCCACCATGCTAAAAGAACAGAGCACAGGCCTCAGTCAGCACTGACTGCGGGGCAGGGTGCTGGACCGTGTACTTCTGGGTGATGTGCTTAGTACTCCCACGTGCTGTGTGGAGTACTCCCCAGTGCTGGGCTGAGTACTCCCATTTCACACTAATCCTGAAACCCACCTCTCCCAACCAATACTGGACTGAGTAGTCCAGGGTGCTACAACCAGTACTCCCTGGTGCTGGACTGAGTACTTCCGGGTGCTTCACTGAGTACTCCCATCCCTCCCCGGGGCTGGACTGAGTACTCCCATCCCACACCAATCCGGAACCCCCACCCCCTCCTGAACGTTGCTGGACTAAATACTCCCCGCCAGTGCTGGACCGAGTACTCCCGGGTGTTGCACTGAGTACTCCCATGCACAGGGGCAGCTGGTACCGGAAGTCGTGCTTGCTCCACTGCCTCCAGGTCCTGTGTGGCTCCCACCATACCTGCCAGCCCCGGGGGCCGCAGGCAATGCTCACGTTTCACAGGGGGTCAAAGTGTTCTGAAAACTGCCACAGATGAATGGAGGGACACCGGGTGGGGTGGGGGGGCTCGAAACTGCCCTCGGTGGTGCCAGGGATACTTGAAACTGCCCTTGTGGGTCTTGGGGGACACTCAAAACTGCCCTGGATGCTCATGGGGACAGTGGAAACCGCCCTCCATCCACCAAGGTGCTCGTGTGGACACTTGAAACCGCCCTCAGCGGTCTCGGGGACACTTAAAACCGCCCTGGATGGTCCTGGGAAAACTTGAAGCTGCTTTTGGGGGTCATGGGGAACCCTTGAAATCGCCCTAGGTGGTCTTGGGGATACCTGAAACTGCCCTCCATGCACCAAAGTGCTCGTGGGGATACTTGAAACCACTCTCGGTGGTCTCGAGGACACAAATCCGCCCTCGGTGTTCTTGGGGACACGTTAAACTGCCCTTGGTGGTCTCTGGGATACTTGAAACCGCCCTGGGTGGTCCAGGGGGTACTGGAAACCACCCTCACCAATTTCACGGGCATAGAGCCAGGCGTCCAGGAAGTGGACGGGGCCAGCGGGGCTCGAGCCGGTGACCAGGGCGTAGGTCTGGGCCCAGAGGCCAGCAAGATCGGGGAGGATGCAGCCCACCTGGAGGCCGGACTGGCACATGTCGGCCAGCACTCATGGTACAGGCCGGTCCTAGGGAGTGGTGGGGCATTAGAAACTCACAATGGCCGAAGGGGGTGACATTAGAAACCGACAGTGGCCAACAGAGGTGGCATTACAAACTGACAATGCCAAAGAGAGGCGTTAGAAACTGACAATGGCGGGATGAGCGGGGAACATTAGAAACCGACAATGGTGGGGAGGGGGCATTGAAACCGGCAGGGGTGGCCCCACCTGGAGTCCGGATCCTGAAGGAATACTGTGTCCCCCGCGGTGCCTGCGGCCCCAGTGCCCATGAGCAGTTCAGGGCCTGGGCGTCGAAGACATAACACACAGGGCCTGGGGAAACGACATGGCGGGGGGGGTGGAGGGTGGAGGGCCTGTGGGGAGACTTACCCCTGACCCTTCAACCCCACGACCTCTGACCCTTCAACCCCAAAACCCCTGACCCTTCAACCCCATGTCCCCTGACCCGTCAACCCATGACCCCTGACCAGTTCAACCCCATGATTCCTGAACTTTCAACCCAATGACCCCTGAACCTTCAACCCCTGACCCTCGATCCACCCCCCTACCCGGAACCTCAGGACCTCACCCGGGTTTGTGAACCCCAGGCCTTTGGTCAGGGGCCTCCTGGCCACAGTGAGTGTAACCTCAAACTCGACTCCCTGGTACCACAGGAGATCCCAGAATTCGCAGCTACATTGTCCGACGGGGATCTTGGAGAGCGGGGGGGTCGGTGCCTTGACATAAACCGGAACACCTGGGAGATCCATTCGTCCATCCATGCCTCAACTTAGCCCCCGGAACACCAGGGAATGTGGGCCAGCCCACCCCTGCCTCAGTTTACCCCACCGCCCCCACCATTGGCCTCTCAGGGTGGGGGCCTGGTGTCTCCGTCGTGCCTTAATTGCCCCAACTGTCCAGCAGTGTGACCGACCCCTTGTTCGGGTTCACAACGATGCACCGGGCCTCTGTGGTGGTGGCCACACAGTGCAAGCTTAGCCTGTGGCTCCTGGAGTCGAAGGTCAGGCCCAGGTCAGGTACAGGGTCAGGGGTCGCAGGGCCCAAGGTTGGGGGGGTCTCAGGGGTCAGGAGGGCGCGGGGAAGCTTCCAGAAGATGGTGTGGGAGTCTCTGGTTGGGTTGGGGGGGTCACGAGGAACAAAGGTGAGAAGTCAGGATCATCCATACAAGGGTACTGTGTTCGAATCCTCCCTTGGGCTGATGGAGGAACCAGAAAGGAGGTGAGTTACCCGGATGAGGTTCAGCCATGAGGACGAGGAGGAGGAGAAGGAGGAGGAGGAGGAGGAGGAGGAGGAGGAGGAGGGGGAGGAAGATGGAGGCTGCAGACCAGGGGAGGATCAGGGCAGGAGGCCTGGACCTGAAGAGCACTGTGGAGAGAGCAATGGGGATGGGTGGGTGGGTGGGTGGGTGGATGATTGGGTGGATGGGTGGAAGAGTGGGTGGATTGATCGGTGGGGGGGTGGATGGGGGGGTGGATCTATGGGTGGGTGGATGGGTGGATGGGTGGGTGGATGAATGATGGGTGGGTAGATGGGTGGGTGGATGGTTGGGTGGGTGGGTGGATGGATGGGTGGGTGGGTGGATGGGTGGGTGGATGGATGGGTGGGTGGGTGGATAATTGGGTGGGTGGGGGATGGGTGCTTGATCTCATCCCTCTCTCCTTCCCCCTCCCTCTCCTCCCTGGTGGCCCCTGGGGCTTTCACACTCACTGCAGGCCATTGGCACATCGGGTCGGGTGTGGGGCAGCCAGGGTGCCCGTCTTGGTTCCGGGGGTTTGGGCTGTCAGGTGTGGACCCCCGGGTGGTTGTCCTGGGGAGCTTGGGGCGGCTGGGCCCTGACGTTTCTGGGCTCCGGACGGGGAGTGGATGCCGCTTCCCCTTTCTCGCTTCTCCTGGGGGTTTCCTGGCTCCTGAGCATCTCATTCTCCTTTCTCGGGGATGGGGAAGCCAAGGCGGCACCCCGGTGAGGACAGGCCTTGGGGCCTCGGGGGTGCGGGTGCCATGCACAGACAGACAGACAGACAGACAGACCTGAGTCCTCCTTGGGTGGTGGTGCTGGGTGCTGAGTCCTCCTGGGTGGTGGTATTGTGTGCTGAGGCCTCCTGGGTGGTGGTATTGAGTGCTGAGTCCTCCTTGGGTGGTGGTGCTGGGTGCTGAATCCTCCTTGGGTGGTGCTGGGTGCGTCTCCCAGACAGAGAGACACAGTCCAGTCAGAGGAATGGAGGGGCAGACAGAGGGACGGACATGTGGATTGGGAGACGGAAAAGGAGGGACGGGCGGACACACAGACGGAGAGAGGCGCAGACACACAGACAGACAGACAGACAGGACAACATAGAGACAGACAGGGAGACAGACAGACGCACAAGAGATGGACAGACAGATGGACAGGGAGACAGACACATAGACAGACAGATGGATGGACAGATGCAGGGGGCCCTGCACCCCGGGCGCTCTCCTGACCAGCAGGAGAGGCAAGGAGGCGCGCCCCTCCCCGCCGAGGGTGAACCCAGAATAGGTAATAAGCAGCAAGTCGCCCGCACGCAGCCCAACCCAACCTTTATGCCACAGTTAGATGGTCAGTCGACTTGGGCAGAGTTCAAGACCGCTCTCTGTTTATTGGCACGAACCCCATCTTAAGTATGGGCAATGGCAGCAGGAAGAGGAGGGGTGTAACATACCTAGTCAGGGGCTACGATTGGCGGTCGGAGCTGTCCGTCAAGGGTGGAAGGCCATGGGACCTCCCTAAGGGGCGGCCTGAGTCTATGTCACTACCAGCAGGACCACCCCAGGTTACTGCCTAGAGCTGCCTTCCAGTTCCGGACCCCGAAGGCAGGCGGGGTTAGCCAGGATCCCTCTCCCCGGAGGCGGTGCAACAGTCACACAACTCCAGGGCGTGCACAGTCGGGGCCAGGCGGTGCGCCCCACATCTCCTCCTTTTCTGTTTAATAAGCTGGTGGATGTCCTACTCGAGAAAGTGCCTGTCTTAGGTCGTCCCCCCTGAAGGATCTTACCTGTCATTGGCTGGCCATCCTAGCTCGTCGGGCCACCCTGCCTATGAGGCTTGCCAGCCCCAGCAAAGGAACAAGGCGGGAGGAGAGGGGTCTGTGCTCAAGAGGAGGCCCTGCTATTTCTGCCTCACGCCTGTGCACTCTGGTAGGCTGCACATCCTGGAAGGGGCCATGACCAATTTCATAGGGTTCCCAAATGGCTAAAGGCAGCATAATGCTGCCAAACCACCGTTGACTGGACAGCTCTGGCTCATTGCTTAAGAACTAGGGGAAGCCTATTTGCCCTAGCATGGTCAGGTGTAAATACAGAGGCTATATAAGCACAGAGGCAAATGCAAACACAGGTCATGGGGGTCTCTCCCACGAGGAGGAGAGGGTAGGGGAGCCACCAGCATTCCTTCCAGAGGGACCAGCCAACACAGCAAGACTGCAGCTCCCAATGAACAGTACCCACACCTTGCTCCCTGTTGATCTTGCTAGCACCTGGCACTGGACCGTACATGGGGGGAATGGAGTGGATCGGGTGAGAGAACAGAAACACTTATTTCCTTGAAGCTTAAGAACATAATGGGAGGGCTGAAAGTGAGGAAGTGGGTGGATGGACCTTGAATAAACATTCAGAACCATCTAGTTCTCCTTTCTGTTACAACCTAAAGCCTGCAAGACCAGAGATCTGTCACACAACTCTCCTCTATCTTATTGGCACCAAAAGGGTCCAAGGACATGTTAGATTGTTGCAGAGCCATAAATGAAGTACTCATTTTCAGTACTTGATGCACTTAGGGTACATTTGAAACCCATTTCCCTCTTCTACCTTTACGCTTCTATCTCCCTAACACACCTGAAGCCAAGTTTATCATCCAATTGAGGAGGAAGAGAGCAGAGGAGGAGGAGAGCAGAGGAGGAAGAGAGCAAAGGAGGCGGAGAGCAGAGGAGGAGGAGAGCAGAGGAGAGCAGAGGAGCTCAGAGGAGTGCAGAGGAGAGCATTATTTATTTTTGTTTGTTTTGCTCCCAGCTGGGAGGAGAGCCACAGGCTGAGGATGGTCCTTGCCTGCGGGTCCCCGTGCTGAGCCCCATACAGGTCCCTCACCGCGCCTGCCTGGCACCTACTCTGCCAACTACTTGTGCAGCCGCCAGGACTGAACTTTGGAGGACTTGTCGCTACTCCTCTGGCCAGTTGTCTTGGCAGGAGGTAGAAGGTGGCCAGAGGACCCCCCCCTTACCATGCTGGTGAAGAAGCCTGTGGGGAAGGGAGCAGGGTGAAAGGCTGGATCTGAAGAACCCAGCCCTTCCAGGCAGCATTGCACCTGTGCCATGCCCCCGTGCACCACCCTGGCCACCCTCCTCTCCGGGGTGGCCATGATTTCGTGTCTGTAACTTGGGGTGAAAACCAACGACCTTCAGGCGAGGATCCTCAACCTGGAATCTGCTAAAAGGGCACCCTCCGTTCCCCTGCTGCCGGAGAAGGCAGATCAGCTGAAGACCATAGTCAGGTGTGTGAGGCTGGGCCTTGCTCGAGGGGGAGTTGCATGTGGATAGAATTTTGCACAGGTTCAGTCAGTCTACAGGATCCACCCTTACTGGTTATACAGTTGATTTGGGATGTGTGAGCCTCTGTGGTATCTATTTATTCAAGTCCCTTCCTTGGTTTCTCTCCAAGTCTGTGTGGAGGATCTTCCCTCTGTCTTCCTTAAGGATTGCATGTTGCAATGGCAGTAGGGGCTTTGCCCGGCTGTTTAGTTTTGTGGAGTCTGGGCTGTCAGCATTCTCAGTTGTATGGAGAATATTCATTGTAATGCTCACATCTGTTTTTCATTTGATAAGGTTAGGCCTTATCAATAGAGAATGGTAAGCACTCTTAAAAGTGAAATAAGCCCATAGATTTAAAAATTCATTTAACTCGGAATTCTTTTCATATTAAAGGTTTTAAAAATTGGGAAAAAAAGTTTTCCTTTGTTTTTTTGGAGGGGGAGAGTTAACAGAGGTTGTGCTCAGATATTGATGAATGGAGAATTGAAAGGGATTCCTTTAAAGATGACTTAGACTCCAGTAGGGAGAGGGTAGTTTTTCTGCCAGTGGAGAGATGCAGTAGTTGCAGCCCGAATGTGATAAAGTATGTCTACAACATTGGCTGTTATTGATAGGACACACATTGCCATGAGCTGCATTGTTAGTGCCGGAGTTTTGCCTTGGCTGTGCAGGGAGAGGGTGTGTTAGGTCCTCTCCCTGAGGGCTATATGCAGATGTCCCCACCTAATTAAGTCTCCACCCAGTTACCTGGGTAACCTGCAGACCTGGAGGCAGTTACCTTTCCCTGAGGTCACCTCATAATCCACCTGGCCACACCCCTTGCCCCTGCCCTAGATAAAGCAGGGCTGGGTGGGGGTCGCGCTCTCTCTCTCTCCCCCCCCTCTCTCTCCCTTCTCTCTGGCCATGGATCATCTTGGCCACAGGCCAGCAGTTTGGTAATAAACTTTTCTCTCCTGCCTGAATACCGCGTGGCGTTCTCCTTTACCGGCTACCTACTTTAAAAACCTAACAGGGTGGGGATAGTTGAATAATGAAGAAAGGTATTACCCAAATCTTTCAATCTATGTCAATGTTAAATTGATTTTTAAATTAAAAACAAAATTATGTCTTGAGTACTGTTAGCATTGGCTAAGATCCATGCACTTACATAAATGCTGTTTGTGCAGGCTATCAAACATTATTAACAGCCACAGAGGAAGAGTCCCTGAAGAACTCACAGAACTGGGATACTACTGCTAGCTCTTAATATATCTTCTTTTCCTACAGGAATCCTACGAACACATGGCTAAACTGAGAATCACAAGAGAAACACCTTCTGAGTGCAACTGTCCAGCAGGTAAGAAATGAAACTTAACTAGGTTCCATCTAGAGGAGAGCATTTGCAAACAAAAGATCATATGCCTGTCAGGTCTACCTGTAACAGTAACAGAGAAAGAATGCAGACCCAACTTGCTTTAAGAAAATCAACATGTCTCCCTTTGACAGATGGTGAGTAAAGCCACAAATATTATTTTAAGCAGCATACCAGTGTCTGTGAGGGGAAAAAAAAGAGCTAATCACCATGAAAAATATTGGCAAGGGGATATACAAATTTCTTAGTATCCCGGATTGAAAAGTCATCTTCAATTTTATTAAATAACTTCAGTGTTCGTGGTGAACCTGGTCTGAATAGCTGTGAAGCCCTGGTGTCTAATGTTATATTAGTGCAGAGTTTTTTGTGGTTATTATATTCGCAAGTGATCTGACCTGTAGGTAAAAATGAAGACTAAAGGAAATTAGTTCTTTATTTTGTTCTCAGTACCTTGCCAGAAATATTCTTCCATGTTGTCCATTTTTCTGTGTAGTTATAAGAAACCATAGTGACAGTGTGTATTAGAAGGATAGAGACGAAAGGGTAGTGAATGAGCACCCCCACCCCCCACCCCCGAATCATTAAATCTTCATTCAGAGACTTCTGAGCCTTGGTTGTTGTCTGTAGACCTAACAATTTAAAAGCTCTTGGAATATGGCCAGGGGAAGGCATTTAGTGGATACAATATTATATAAGGCATCAAAACTCCCATGAATCTCAAGAAGTTCTTTAGATAAACATGGTGAATGTATTTATGAACATTCTAGTTTCTTTCATCCTTATGCATGGAAAATGAGTCTTTTTCTCTCATATGGAAGAGCTCATTTCAATGTAGTCATGTGCTTCATAATGACACTTCAACCCAAGACAGGTCACAAATATAACAGTGGACCCCTAAGATTGTGTAACCTAGTGATGTCATAGCCAGCTTAGTTTGTGTGAGTGAGCTGTGTGATGTTTGCTCAGCAGTGGGATGGCAACAGCACAGCCCTTAGAACACGCCCCAGTTATGATTAAGCTGCAGGTGACTGTGAAAAACTTTGCGGCTGCTGTTCACTGCTGGCTCACGCCTGTAATCCTGGCTACTCAGTAGGTGGAGATCTGAGAATTGCAGTTCAAAGCCAGCCTAGTCAGCAAAGTCTATGAGACTCTTATCTCCAACAAACTAAGAAAAAGCTGGAAAAGGCACTGTGGCTCAAGTGGTAGAACGCTAGCCTTGAGCACAGAGAGGCTCAGGGATAGCACCCAAGACCCTGAGTCCAAGCCCCGGGACTGGGGATAAAAAGGACTACTGCCTGTAATTTCTTATAGTTTGCGGTTGGTTTTTGTCTCATGATAACTAGTTCAGGCACAGTTTAGACTTTTCAATTTTCAGGTTATACAGCATAAAAGCTTTTAGTATTTGTATTTGACCATCTTTGAGATATATTATTTTTTCAGTGAAGGCTTTTGATGAGAAGACAAAGCGTGGATGTTTGACATTGTGTGTTTCATCCTGAGTAGTTGAGAAAGACCTCAGAAGTAAGATATTCAAGGGAAGAACTTTTCCAGGACAGGAATGAAATCACAGCTGCCCCTGCCCCATAGAGATGATGTTAATTTCCCCGACAGTGGGTAGGGTAGGTATAGGACTTCACAAATCACACCTGGCAGGAAAGAGCATCTTTTGAATATACAAAAAAATCCAGTACACGGGCTGTGTGTATGTGGGGAGCTTAAATTTAATTTGGAAGATTCATAACAAACTTGGTAAAATGTTGAAAAGTGACCACACCGAGTTCTATTTCCAGAGGAGATACTATTGTTTTTATGATGCTTCATGTAGGCCAGTGATTGAACTCTTGTCATCTGGGAGAAAGCTATTATCCTTAAGAGTTTGCTGTATATTCCCTGGGATGATTATTACAGACTTTGTTTTTCCATCTTGCTTTTTTTGGGGTCAGTCCTGGGCCTTGGACTCAGGGCCTGAGCACTGTCCCTGGCTTCTTCCCGCTCAATGCTAGAACTCTGCCACCTGAGCCACAGCGCCCCTTCTGGCCGTTTTCCATATATGTGGTGCTGGGGAATCGAACAGAGAGCTTCTTGCCACTAGGCCATATTCCCAGCCCTGTTTTTCCATCTTAATGTGATAAATGAATAATAAACAGCAATTCTCTTGGGTTGTTGTTTATTGGTTGCTCTATCACCTGCTTTCCTTCTTGCCACCACTAGAACTCTGCATTACATCAGTTTTTACCTGGCTCCTTGGGAGGGAACTCTGAAGGGGCACATTCAAACACACAGAACCAGATGGGGTTTTTGGTGAGTTACAGAAATAAACTCAGTTCTGCTTGTCCAATAACAAGACATCACCCAAACGCAGGCTTTGTGTTAAAAGATTCTGGAGAAAACCAGCTGATGCAGGATTATCTTAGGGAATGAGCTGGCTGGCCAAAAGGGCTTAGAAAGAAGATATGGCACTTCCCACCTGATATGGCTGGAACCTCTGTTCGCCATGTGTGACTAAGACTTGTCACCCAGACATCTGTTTGTAGGACAGAGTGAGACAAGTGTGACCTCAACTCAGTTCCTGTGGACACATGCCCATCCATTGAAGTTGACACTCTTGATGACAGGCTGAGTCTCAGAGCCAAGGGTCGGTAGCAAAGAAGCAAATTTGTGTTGTTTGTACTCACTGATGGCTTCTGCTAGAACTCAGGTCTTACTGGGGTTTTCCCAGGTAGCCTCTGTGGGAAGGCTTTGAGGACGATTTATTGAATGGCTTCTCACAGTAGGAGAGGCTCTTTGTGATTTACTTTCTATAACTAGGAGAGTTTTAAGTGCTAGCAATCTTAGGATTTGTCCCCTGGGCAGAGGGACTCCAGAGCTAGAAGCCTAATAAGGAATCCAGAATGAGCTGGATATGTCTAGACTGCAATCTTAGATCTGATACTAAATAATGGTGTGACTGTGATCAAATGAATGCACTTCATTTTTTCACCAGGAAAAAAAAAAGAGTAGAAATTCCTTCTCCATTGTACGATTTATGTAAATTGTTTGGCATATTAGTGTTTAGAGCTTAAATAATACTTCTGTTTTTTTTGTGTTGGTTTTTTTTTTGTAAGTTTCTCAGAAAGACTAGGCAAATTCTCTTACCACTAAAGCTGCACCCACAGTTCATTAGTCTTTTTCTTACATTCCTTCCTCTGCTCCACAGAGGAACAAGTGGGAAATGTTGCAAAAGTTGCTCAGAACCTAAAGCTAATGTACATGGCGGTTAGTTAAACATCTGTAGGTCATTTATAAAGATAATCTTGCCTGTCAGTATCTCTTGGTGTTGTAGCAGTGGAGTTTGGGGTTTTCATGATACCTAGTTTTGTCTCCAAAGTGTTCACCAAAATGACAGGGGAAACAGACCATTTAGACCGAAGCATACCGGGTAGAAAGACTTGCATTTATTGGGCATGGACTTAGTAAAGAGTGTCTTTACAGCTTCAATATGAGATGTTTACCAAAATGAGTGTCTTCTCCATCTGACTCGTAGACCTATTCAAATCAGATTTATTTATACAGTGATATTTATAACATAAAATTGGACAGTCATTATTATATCATCTTTGTCCTCAGTAGAAAGGCATATTTACCTTTTTTGTAAGATCAAGAGACGCTCTAGAAAACCAAAAGAAAATTTTCTTTTAAGAACCCCAAATAATTCATCAACGCTATGTTTAGCAGACTTGCGTTAGCAATGGCAGAGACAAGGAAATAACAGCTGCTATTTGTGGCTTGATCCCTGGCATACCTGACTGTCTCTAAGAGAGTAACTTGGCTCATCACTATGGCTACAGAATTCTACTTCAGGTTGTGTTCTTTGGATCTTCCATGAAGTATGCATAAAGCAGGCATATTTACAGAAAGGTTTCTCTGTCCAGCCAATGAAGAACGATGGGAATGGATACACCATTCAAGTGATAAGAACTCATTCATCAGTACCATTGGCCTCCTCAGCCTATTAGGTGTTGAAAAGATATGTCCCAGCCATCCCAGAGGACCATGCAGAGATCATCACAGACAGGAGAAGAAGGTTCAAAAGGAGGTTTATTAGTGGGGCCATAGTTCCCATGGGAGAGGGAGCTACATGGTGTCTGAACCTTATCCAGGTGGCAGCGTCTCTCTCTGGGGGTAAAGGGGAAGTAGATAGGTAGTGAGTAGGAGTGGCTCATTAGGTATGGGTGGAACTGGGGGCTAGTGGGAGGAGCTGAGGACCTGAGGCTAAGGAAATGCAAACAGGTATAAGAACCTCTGTGGTGTCATCCATGAAGAATAGGAAATGAAGAAAGCCACCTTGGCTTTTTCATTCACATGTTACACAATCTTGTGCAAATCATTTCCACATATGGCTTTTTACAAACTGGTCATATCATTGTACGTAAGAGCTGGGCAATAACGACTTAGCATCTTAGTCAATTCTCTACCTAGCATAAATTCTAAACAGTACCAGATTTTGGGATTTTTTTTTGGGGGGGGGCAAATGAGGCAGACTTGCCCTGCATCCTCATGGAGTTTCTAGTTCCATGAAGATGACACCAAATGTTAATTTGAAAAGGACTTTCCATGTGGGATAAGCAAAATCAAGAGGAGTACATTTTGGAGCTTATAACCTAAATCTATGAAATGTTTACAATATGGGAAGTTGTTTAAATGGTTTGGTGGTAGAGAAAGAAAACTATACTTATGTTTCAGAAATTCATAATAGAAGAAAATATGGCTCCTGAGAAAATCTGTAGGAATGGATACAAAGTTTGTTGGTTGCCTTTTGAATTTCTAAGAATTGATGGATAGGTAGATAAAGGTACACTGGTAGCTGATCTGCTGATATTCCAAATGAAAGAAACATGATATTTTTTTTCTTGGTCATGGGGCTTGAACTCTGGGCCTGGGCTCTGTCCCTGTGCTCTTCAGCTCTACTCCCTGAGCCACTTTCTAAACATGATTTTTAATATAGAATGGACAGCCTGTTCTATATGATGGTAGTCTACTCTATTCTATGAATAGTGAGAATAAAGTTGAGAACTTCTTGTGTGGAGTGTTTAACAGCTACAGGTAAAAAGTGAGACTAGAAGCCATCTGGTGGTGGCTCAGTTATAATTCTAGCTTCTTAGGAGATTGCAATCTGAAGGTTGGGATTCAAAGCCAGCCTAGGCAGGAACTTCCATGAGTCTCTCACCTTCAATAGCCACCAAAAAGCCAAAGTAGAGCTGTGGCTCAAGTGATAGAAAGCCAGCCTTGAGCGAAAAAGTTAAGGGGCAATGCCCAGGCCCTGAGGTCAAGCCCTAGTATGAGCATACACAGAAAGTAGATACTTCTTAAGGTATCCTCTATACTTATGAAATGACTATTTACAAAGTGGGAGTAAATGCCAACAAGCGCAAGTACCCCTCATTCCCAAGTGGGAGCAGTACAGATCCTGGTGATGGATTGAGGACGCCCCAGTATGGTGATGGACGTAAATGTTCATGCTTGCTTTGAGATAGAGCACTCTTCCCCCTGGTGTCAGAGCCTTTGTGTTCCTTTGCTAATCCAGTTGACTTGAGCATATAAAACTCCATGTCTTGCTGTATACATTTTCAATGATACAGAGAACAGAAACAGTTTTACCTTAAGAAACTTGAATAAGCAACTTGAGATGGTGAATGTTATGGAAATGAAAATGGCAGATATTCTCCACTTCCTGTGACACAGAACAGGGCACAGTGATGAGGGTGCCCCCACGAATATCCCCAGTAAGTCTTTCTCAGGCCTACTGAATCCAAAAGGCTGGACATGACATGCTCAGTGACTTTTCTGCTGAGAGTGGACAAGGACAAGTTGCCTTTTGAAGGGGTGTTCTTGTTTCTTCTCTTTTGTCTGCCTTGTTTACAAATGAAGAAGCTAATTCTTCCAATTCTTGCTCTGTGATGCTTGGCTTGGAACTTGAGGCCTTTTCCTTGCTTCATTTAAGCCACTCCTCCAGTTCCTTTTTTTTTTTTTTTTGGCTTTTGAGTTATCTTTGGATAGTCTTTTGGGCTGGCCAGCCCTCCCCTTCCTCTATCTCTTCCACCTTTCTCCCTTTTCCTCTGCCCTTTTCACTCTTCTTCCCTTTAACTCCTTCTCCCCTCCCTCCCCTGCTTTTCATTTGATCAGGTGGTCTCAAGACTGTGCTCCTCCCTACCTCTGTTCCCCAGTATCTGGGAAACAGAAGTGTGCCACGATGTCCGGCTTCCTTTCCCTTTCTCACTGTAGTAATTCCGTTGGTAATTATGTAAAAGGATACCAATACTACATGGAGTTTCAATTCACTGTAGCTTATTCGATGTGTAGGAGCAAGCATTCTTTCAAGGCCACAGTCTGCTCTGCTTCTGATTGCTTTGTAAGGCTGTAAAATCAACTCTGTGACATGACCCAAATGGAAGCCATCCAAGACCTATCATGAAAAACTGTTTGGGTGCCCTCCTTACCACGTTAGAGACTCTCTGGGGTGGTTTGGTGGAAGTGGATAATGTGAAAACTGTTTATGGATGACTGAGCTGCAGGCTGAAACCTGAAACCCAGGATATGACTGGCTACACCTAGAAGCATTGCTACCTAACCTGGCTTGCCAAGATGGGTGAAGTTTGGTGGGGTGGTTTAAAGTGCCATGGAATTTCACAATGCCCCCAATCCCTCCCCAATTTGTGTTAACAATGGTGATTCTTACGTGGAAATAGGAGGAACTGAGCTAAATAGGAGTTCACTGCTCCACCAGTTTCTTCCCAATTGAATTGCGAGCTATCCCTTGTCTTCTTTGGTGATGGACAAAATCAGTAGAGAAAGCAAATAGTTTCTCCAACCCATCAGCTCTAAGATACCTGAAATGCAGTCAATGTTGCACTTGTGTATAATAGATACAGCCACAGCCATGAACTTTGGGCTAGTATTCCAACAGCTAGAATAAGTGGAATTAATACTGTCATTCAACTTACTGTGGAACTTCTTCCCCTCAAAATTTGGAATTTCTATGAGTACAGGATAATTTGGAATTGCGATGACACTTCTGACGTCATTGCCTCCAGAGATGTCACTGCCTCTTCAGTTGAAGGCCTTATTCTCTTCATGAATGGTAGTTGAAATGTATTCATTTCCCTTCATAATGTGTTCCTTACATTGATCACTAGATTCATGCAGTTTTTGTTATAAGGGCATACTTATAGGCTTTGACACCTAAAATGTAAAAAAAAAATTATAATTTCAATTTATAGGCGTTCTGTTCTTCGTTATGGACATGAAGCTTTAATTCTTGTATTTAAAATATATTCACACGTTATAAAATACACTGATCATATTTACTCTAATTGAGTTAATTGTATCAAGCTCTGGCTTGTACATTATGGTATAACTGGGAGTCAGAATATATGTCTAGATAGTCTTCTTTGTTATCGGTTCCTCTCGCCTCTTCTCCCACTTTTCTCACCTCTTTTCCTCCTCTTCCTTCTCCCTTTTCTTCCCAAAGAGCTCAGTGTTCCTCACTGAACGTGAGGAACCTATTCCTTAATCTGTTCGCACTAGGAAGTTGGGGAAATGCACAATGTAACCCACTGTGATATCATACATCACAAACATCAACATCTCTCACCCCATCCGTCTGCCTTAAAGTCTGAGATTTTTTTAAGCCTTTAAGTCATCCCAGTTTTTGACATGTTTCTGTGCATTTTTTCATTTTTCTTTGTGCTTTTATACTTTTTGTTGCCAGCACCAGGGCTTGTACTCAGGTCCTGAGTGCTATCCCTTAGCCTTTGCACTCAAGGATAGTGGTCTACCACTTGAACCACAGCTCTGTTTCCTGATTTTTTGGTGATTAATTGTAGATAAGAGACTTTCTGGTGCATGCTTTCTTTGAACCTTGATTCTCAGAAATCATTCTCTTGAGGATTACAGACATGAGCCACTGGCACCTTGGTCCTTTGAGCTTTTATTCTTCACACATACGCACATAGAGTCTTGTCAACAAGTTGCTGCTGCCATTAACTTTTTAATATAGTTATTGTTAACACTAGAGTTTTGTTGAGCAGTTAATGTTTAGCTGGCCAAATAGTATCTGCAACATAACTTTCCCCCAAATTACAATGTCCCTTAGTATCTGAAGTGGGTTGGCTCTACAACCCATGTGGCTAATGAAGTTCTTTTGATATAAAACAGTATAATACTTGCATATAAACTACAAACATCCTTCATATACTTTGTCTTCTCTACATTGCTTACAGTAAGTAATATAATTGAAATAATGTGTAGCTAGATTTTATACCATGTTATAGGGCATTATGACAAGAAAACAGTGTGAATGTGTTTTAGTACAGATGCACTGCTTTTCCCTTAAAGATGTACAATCTGTAATTGGTTGAATTTGCATATGCAGAGTATTTATTTGTGCATTATTTATAGAAACTATGGTGTAAGAAAGTTGGTCTTTGGTAAAATGATGATGGTTCTATGTTGAAACTGAAATGGACACCATGAGGAGACTGTGAGTTTTGTGTCTGCATTTAAATGACAGGCAAGATCTTGAGAAATTACTAATATTGTAGCCAATATTGACTGAGAAATCCAATGCATTTCACAGAGAGAGTGTAAATCTGGCCACATTGTAACGAGTACAACAGAAGGAAAATTGAAAGACTAACTTGTTCCCATTGAAATGAATGTCCACTGTCATCAGGTGTTTGAGCAGGGAGTTGTGGATAGCTCTTTGGCCAAGCAAAGCACATTTTATACGTGTCTGGTAGGACATGCAATAGAATGACACAGCAGCTCTACAAGCTATTGAGCTTTGGTGAGTGATTGTTTTCCCTTCCATATATCGTTTCAAACTATGGGCTTCAAGGAAGTCTGCAACATAAAAATGACTTTTTGTTTTGACAGACCTGGGGCTTGAACTCAGGGCCTGGGCACTGAGCTTTTGCTCAAGGCTGGCACTCAGCTCTACTCTGAACTATCTGTTGGTTGGAGCTAAGTGTCTTGTGGACTTTTCCTGCCCAGGCTTGCTTTGAACTGTGATCCTCAGATCTCATTTCTGAGTAGCTAGCATTGTAGGCATAGGCCACCAGTACCTGACTTCCTGACTTTTTCTCCTCTGTCCTTTGTCCTCCTCCTCAGGCCCCCTTCCTTCCTTCCTCCTCCTTTTTTCATCTTTCTTCTTTTTTCCCCTTTTCTTCATTGCTTTGCTTTCTGAGAGAAGTCAATGATCAGCCAACCATGAAATGGGAAAGTGGACCAAATAAGGCTGGATAATTTATTTGAGCCAAACAGAGGTATTATAATCTATTAAAAATATTTAGCCAAACACACTGTATTCGTGACTTTATCTCATAACCCTGCAGATTGTCTGGTAGTTGCCCAGGACCTGAGGCAGGAAGGCGGACCCATGTGCCTGAACTTTCCAGTCATGTCTTTGCAACTGGTAGTTTTTAATAAAAGAAAAACTCTAACATTGTGAAATTACATCAGTGAAGAAACCTTAGCTTTTTATGTTCTTGTATATGCTTTTCTTCTGTGCAATGTTATTCAATGCCCTAAATTTCAGCTACTTTTGAGATATTTTCTTGAATGTTGAGATTAGTCTGGAAATCAGGCTAGGAATAAATGAAATGCTGGTGTGGTAATAAAATTTATGTTACCATTTTATGAATATGAAAATGTCTAATTGTTATAACACAAGGTATCTTTGGATTAAGAAGTCTAGGACATTTTATTCTTTTACACCTTTTTTTTAAAGCAGGAAAACCTTTGCTTCTACCATCAGTCTTGAAGCAGAAATCCCAGAAAAAAGAATTTTATAATCAGTCACAAAGAATTCCTACACGCATCATGTATCCCTTCCTCATCATTTCCCATTTCTTAGGAGTCTCCACATTGTTTAATTGTAATCATGTGCAACTAGCATTTTAAAGCTTCACACTGCTTTCACATTTATGGGATATGATGAGAAGATTAAGAATGGTTGAAACTCAAGAGTAAATACAGGAAACTTAAGAGTAGATGTAGAAATGTGACTCCACCAGGCTTTCATGGAGCACACATTACCCCAGTGGGCTTCATGTTGTGGCCATCCATGTATAGAAGAACAAACTAGAAGGTGCACTCTCCCAAACAACCCTCATTCTAGTCAGGCCCCTCTCCTGTACTCTGCTTTGCAATTCTGTAGCAGGAATCTAAACTCTGGTTTCCTTCCATTGCATTGGTGTTGTTTGACCTGACTTTCCCTCAGCTTGGAACTTACGCATATGGGACTCAGGTGGCAGGGCCCTGCCTTTCCAGGACCTGCACTTAGTATTCAATCTATTGTGGAGCAGAGGGATGTTCATGACCCATAGCAAAACACCTCCCACGTCCCATAAAGTGACATGTTGTTTCTATTAAGGGATCATTTTCTTAAGTGAAATCATGACCAGTCATGATGGCATGGAAGTATACAGAGGCCAAGTGACTATGTGTTACTTTAATTACCAAAGAAGTAACTATTATGATTCCATAATGGTTCAAAGAAGAATTTTAAGACTGAAACAGTGGTTTTATTGTTTCTTTAGTTCAGAAGTAATTGAAATGGAATATGTAAATAGAGTCAAAGTGGACTTTTCCAAGTGAGAAAGAGAAGCCAATTGCACTTCGAAAGAAACTATATGACTATAGGAATAAAGACATCGCCAATTAACAAATATTTATTTTCCTTTGCTATTCTCTGCTATTTATCCTGTTACATAGTAGTGGAATGAATTAGGAAGAGAGTGATGTAGAGTGCATGGTTTTCCATTGCAACACAAACTCTATCTATCTATCTATCTATCTATCTATCTACCTACCTACCTACCTACCTACCTATATTTTTGCTGTTCCCGGGGTTTGAACTCAGGCTTGGACACAGTCCCTGAGCTTTTTTTGCTTAAGGCTAGCACTCTGTCACTTGAGCAATAGCTCTACTTCCAGCTTTTTGGTGGTTAATTGAAGAGAAGAGTCTCACAGAGTTTTCCTGTCCCAGGCTGGGTTAGAACCTCGATCCTCAGATCTCAGCCTCCTGAATAGCTAGGATTACTGGCTACAGCCACTGGCTTCCAGCTTACTTTCCCTATAGTCTTTAAACTATATAGGAATCAACTCTTGGTAAGCTTTTTTTCCATTTTTATGTTTATATTACTAATGATTATTTTGTCTCTATTTCCCTGTCTTATGATTATTTAATTATAAGACAATTGTTTATTTTTTATTTGATTAGTTATTTAAAGGACGGGTCTTTGGGGCTTTATATCATAGGATCCAAAGGTAGCACTAATGTCTGTGAACCTTAAAATTATACTACCACTTTTTTGATGACCAAAGCTCATTAGAAACTGGAGCCTGTGGCTCAGGCCTGTAATCCCAGATCCTCATGAGTTTGGAGGATTGTGCTTTGAAACCCGCCCTGGGCAGGGAAGTCCATGACATCCATCCTCCATGAACCACCAAAGTACCCGAAATTGTGCTATTTCTCATGGGGTAGCAGGCCAGTATGGAGTGACAAAGCTAAGGGACATAGCCCAGTCTCTGAGTTCAATTTTCAGTGCTGGCTCAAAAACCAAAAACCCCACCAAAACACAACTGACCTGAAAGACTCTAGTCCCTGTGCGTAGGAACTAATAATTTGTCCTACTACTGTGAAGGGAAGAGCTTCTGAGTTCTTACAAAAACTATCTTTAAGTATTTGTGCAAAGGAGTTGCCATTTGACAAAGCAGTTTATGAATATGGCCCATCTTAACCCACCTCACCCCTTTCAACATTCTTGCCCCTCCTTCCTCTGCCCAGCCCTTCCGTTTTCTTACTTTTGTAGTATGTACAATGAATTCTTGACTACAATTCCCCCCCTTCCCCTTCATTTGTCTCCCGCTCTCCCCCTTGCCCCCACTTGATGAGCTGCTGTTTTTCACCCTTATGCTTTGGGAAGTAATGATAAGCACCACCCCCCCGCCGCCAGTACTTCCTCAGAACTTTCTAGATTCCTAAGAGTGGTCATTGTAAATGTCTAACACAAGAATAAATAGGATAGCAAGATATGAGAGGGTTAAAGACATGCTTTAATCATAATCTTTGTGATTCGAGTAAAGAAATGTTGTTGAATAAAGACACTGCACATTCCTGTTGGATATTTCTCACAGAGTGAACACAGTGCTGTCCCAACTCTTTTACTATATTTAAGTTTTTGGCTCATCACTGTATTTGTTTCATAATCTAACAAAAAGATCACGTGTCTCTTGCTAGCAAAAGCTGCAGAGGAGGGAATGCTTATTCTATGAGTAGAGAGAGAAGGAAGGCTGGAGAGATGTTTGTGCTTGTGGAGAAGCTTATTTTTTTTTTTTTTAATAAACGCAGGCCATTTTTGCCAACTCCCGAATTTTGCGCTACTCTTTTCGCTGTCCTAGCTTTGACTTAGTTTGTTTTATGTTCTCGTTTGGTTAGTTCCTTGAACATCCCATCTAATTTACATCTTATTCATTTTTGTGTTGCAGCTTCTGACAACTGTCTTGAGTCCACACTTCTCTAGATTTTTATACCTAGCAGCCATTTGGCTTCTACTTTTCCTGATCTCTCTCTTCCTCTCTCACTACCTGTGCCTAATGTTGAGGTTATAGTATCCAAAATAGCTCAGGCCTCAGCCACCTTGGTGTGTTCATGCTATCTGTCCCTACCTGCCTCAGTGTCTGTACCTTTTGGCTGGTTTCACTCAGATTATGGCCAGAGAATGGCTGAAGTAAATAACAGAAGGAAGAAAGGAAATGTATGGTGATTAGCAGTTCTTTGAGGGAAATGTTTACCTTTATTCACAAACAGTGTATGTGTTGGTAGTTTTCCTATTGCCAGAGAAAGAGAGTGTTGATTCTAAATGTTAGTTTTTAACATGAGAATCTTAAGCATTATATGTTATAACTCTCAGAAATGTTAGGTGTTTCAGAATCATTAAAAAATATTTATTGTCTTTTTTCTCCTTTATTGTCAAAGTGAAGTACAGAGGGGTTACAGTTTCATATATAATGCAGTGAGTACATTTCTTGTCAAATATGTTAGCTCCTCCTCCCCTCCACATGCCTACCTCTTCCCTCCTGCTTTCCCCTTCCACCCACGAGTTGTACGGTTGGTTTACACCAAATGGTTTTGTGAGTATTGTGTTTGGAGTTGTTTGTATTTTTATCCTTTGTCTATTGATTTTGATATTTACTTTCTCTTCCCTAGCTCTAATACACGTATATACAGTATCCAGGGTGCTCAGATGAGATACAGTGATAGTGGGGGTAAAACCACAGGAAGGGAATACGAGAGAAAATAAAAAGGGTACGGATTCATATCGCATGTTGAAAATAATTACAATAATGATATACCACTTGTTTTCATAACATGGAGCTCATTTCACTTAGCATCATCTTAAGTGTCCATAAGGGCATAGCTATTGGGCTATTATGACTTCGGCTTTGACTAGCCTAAACATGTACTAATTATTCCAAAAAAAATTTACTATGTGAAGTGAGCCAGACCTAAAGAAACATAGACTGTATTGCTTTCCTCATAGGAAAAACATTTTTTTTCTTATTTATTGTCAAAGTGATGTACAGAGAGGTTACAGTTGCATATGTTAGGCATTGGATACATTTCTTATACTGTTTGTTACCTCCTCCCTCACTTACCCTCCCCTCCCCCTGCCCCTCTCCCCCCAGAGTTGTTCACTTGGCTTACACCAAACAGTTTTGAAAGCATTGCCTTTGTAGTCGTTTGTCTTTTTATCTTGTATCTCTCGGTTTTGGTATTCCCTTTCACTTTCCTAATTCTAATACCAGTATATACAGTTTCCAAAGTACTCAAATAAGATAAACTGATAGTGAAGGTACAACCGCAGGAAGGGATACAAGAGCATCATCAACAGTAGAAGCTACAGTTACACATGGCATGTTGAAAGTAATTACAGCAGTGACTATAACAGTTGTTTCCATAAAATGGAGGTTGTTTCACTTAGCCTCATCTTATGTGTTCATAAGAGTATTGCTGTTGGGCTCTTGTGATCCTCTGCTGTGACTAGCCTAAACCTGAGCTAACTATTCCCTATGAGAATAGGGAATCCTATTCATAGCATAGAATCCATGTTTCTTTGGGTCTTGGCTCACTTCACTTAGGATAATTTTTTCCAAGTCCTTTCATTTCCTTACAAATGTGGCAATGTCTTTCTTTGAGACAGAGGTATGAAATTCCATTGTGTATATGTACCACATTTTCCTGATCCATTCATCTACTGAGCGTTACTGGGTGGGATCCATATTTTAGCTATGCCAAATTGTGCTGTGATGAATATTGTTGTGCTGGTGGCTTTTGTGTGTTCTTCTCTGTGGTCTTTGGGTAGATGCCAAATGTGGGGCTGCTGGATCATAAGGGAGCTCTATGTTTACCTTCTGAGAAATCTCCATACCACTTGCTAGAGTGGCTGAACAAGTTTACATTCCCACCAACGATGAAGTAGGGTTCCCTTTTGTCCACATCCCCTCCAACATTTATTATTGTTAGTTTTCTTGATATAGGTCATTCTTACTGGGGTGAGATGGAATCTCAGTGTTGTTTTGATTTGCCTTTCTTTTATGGCCAGAGATGTAGAGCACTTTTTCATATGACTCTTGGCCATTCTTCATTTCCTCATCAGAGAAGTCTCTTTGTAAGTCTTTAGCCCACTTGTTGAGGGGCTGTTGGTTCTTTGCGGTTTTGTTTTGGAGGAATTTAATTTTTTGTAGTTCTGCATATATTTTAGATATGAGGTCTTTGTTCATTGTATGGCTGATAAAGATCTTTTCCCAATCTGTAGGCTTTCCATTCATCTTGTGAGCTATGTCCTTTGCCCTGCAGAAGCTCAGCAATTTGATGCAATCCCATTTGCTCGTCCTTTTTGTGATTGTAGCATTTATGGCTCTTTGTTAAGGAAGGTCTGTCCTGTGCCAAGGAGCCCAAGTGTTTCTCCTACTTCTTTTAGTGCTTTCAAGGTATCTGTTATAATTTCAAGATCTTTGATCCATGTGGAATTGATTTTGGTGCAGGATGATATATAAGGATCTAATTTTGCTTTGTTGTGGGTGTTGAACCAGTTTTGCCATCACCATTTGTTAAAGAGGCTATCTTTCTTCCATCGTATTTTTTTAGCTCCCTCTATCAAAGATTAAGGGGGCTTAGTTCTGTGTGTTCACTGCTGGATCTTCAATTCTGTTCCATTGGTCTTCAGGCCTGTTCCATTGCCAATTCCAAGCTGTTTTTATACCTATAGCTTTATATACAGCTTGAAGTTTGGTATTGTAATTCCTCCGGCATTGTTCTTTCTGCTTAGGATTGTTTTTGCTAGTCGGGGGGGTCATTATTTTTCCATATAAATTTCTGGATTGCTTCCTCAATTTCATTAAAAAATGGTGTTGGGATATTAGTGGGTATTGCATGGAATTTGTAGATAGCTTTTGGCAATATTGCCATTTTGACTATATTAATCTTCCCAATCGAGGAGCATGGGAGGTTTTTCCATTTCCTTAGTTCTTTTTTTTTTTTTTCAAATGTTTATTATCAAAGTGATGTACAGAAAGGTTACAGTTTCATATTTTAGGCACTGGATACATTTCTTGTACAGTTTGTTACCTTGTCCCTCATACCCCTCTCCCTCCTCCCCCTTTCCTTTCCCCCCCTCACGGAGATGTTCAGTTCACTTACACCAAACAGTCTAATCATAGAGGTCTTTCACTTCTTTGGTTAAGGTTATTTCTAGGTATTTTATGTTTTTGAGACTATTGCAAAGGGAGTTGCTTTCCTGACTTCAGCCTCTGTCTTCGTGTTATTAGCATATAGAAAGGCTGTTGATTTTCGAGGGTTTATTTTATATCCTGCAACTTTGCCAAAGTTTTGGATCTGCTCTAGTAGCTAAGGAGTAGAGTCTATGGTGTTCGTTAGGTATAGGATCATGTAATCTGCAAAGAGAGAAAGCTTAACTTCATCTTTTCCTATTTGGATCCCCTTTTTGTTTTCTTCTTGCCTAATTGCTCTGGCTAGGAATGTTAAAGAGGAGGGGAGAGAGCAGACATCTCAATCTTGCTCCTGATTTTCAAAGGAATGGCTTTGGCTTTACAACCATTTAGAATTATGCTTGCTGTTGGTTTGTAATAAACTGCCTTTATTATATTCAGGAATGTTCCTTGGAATCCCAATTTCTCCAGGATTTTTATCATAAATGGGTACTGGATTTTATCGAACGCCTTTTCTGCATCCAGAGATATAACCATGTGGTTCTTTACCTTGCTCTGGTTGATGTGGTGGATTACATTAATTGACTTGCGTATATTGAACCAACTTTGCATCCCTGGGATGGATCCAGTTTGAACATGGTGTATGATATTTTTGATGACCTGTTGAAGTCGATTGGACAGAATTTGTTGAGAATTTTTGCATCTATGTTCATCAGGGAAATCGTTCTATAGTTCTGTTTTGTTGATGAGTCCCTGCCTGGTTTTGGGATGAGGGCTATACTGGCTTCATAGAATAAGTCTGGTAGTGAACGTTCTCTTTCAATTTCATTGAAGATTTTGAAAAATATTGGTGTGACTTCTGTTTTGAAAGCCTTGTAGAATTCTGCTGTGAATCCATCTGGACATGGGCTTTTCTCTGATGGGAAATCACTTATTGCTGTTTCTATTTCAAGGCTGGGTATGAGTCTGTTTAGAAGGTTTAAATCTTCATGGTTGAGTTTGGGGGTATCAATTTTTTCTAGAAAATCATCCATTTCTTCCAGGTTCTCGAATTTGTTGGCACAAAGGTTTGCAAAATAGTCCCTTATTGTGTTCTGAATTTTGGTTGTTTCTGTGGTGATGTTACCTGTTTTATCTCGGATCTTGTTTATGTGGGTGTGCTGCCATCGTTTTTTGGTCAGGTTTGCTAGGAATTTGACTATCTTGTTAATATTCTCAAAGAACCAAGTCTTTGTTTTGTTGATTGTTGCGATGGTTATTTTTTCCTCCCTCTCAAGTATATTTAATTCTGATTCGATTTTAATTATTTGCTTCCATCTATTGACTTGGGGGTATGGCTTCTTGTTCTCTTTTGAGAAGATTAAGGTGATTCCGTAAGTTGTTGAGTTGCTGTTTATCCAGATTGTTGGTGTAGGCACTCAGATATAATTTTCGTCTGAGTACTGCCTTTGCTGTGTCCCAAAGGAGGTGGTACTTTGTGCACTCACCTTGGTTGAATGCCATAAATATTGAATTACTGGTCTAATTTCTTCAATGACCCACTGATGGTTCAGCAGTTTGTTGCTTAGTCTCCATGGATTGTATCATTTTGTGTGGTGGCTGTTTGAGTTGAGCTTTAATTTTAATCTATTGTGTTCTGAGGGAAGGCAGGGAATGATTTTGATACTTCTGAATTTGTACAGATTTTCTTTGTGCCCTAAGATGTGATATATTTTGGAGAATGTTTCATGGGCTGCTGAAAAGAATGTGTATTCTGGTATTGCTTGATGGAATATTCTGTAGATGTTGGTTAAGTCTAGTTGGTCTATGCAGTTGATTAGTTCTGTGGATTCTTTGGTCAGTTTTTGGCCTGTTGGTCTGTCCAGAGGTGACAGTGGAGTGTTAAAGTCTCCAACAATCAATGTGTTTGGGACTATGAGTGATTTAGAGTCAGTAGTGTTGGTTTGATGAAGTTGGGTTCTCCTGTATTTGGTGTGTGGATATTTAAGATGGTTATATCCTCCTGTAGGAGACATCGCTTTATTAGTATGTAGTAACCTTCTTTGTCTCTTCTTACCATTTTTCATTTGAAGTCGATTTTATCTGATGCTAGAATTCCACTCCAGCCTGCATTTGGGGGCCATTTATTGGTAGATTTTATTCCAGCCTTTCACCTTTAGAAGAAGTTTGCTTTTGCTAGATAGATGTGTCTCTTGGAGGCAGCAGAAAGACGGATCTTGATGTTTGATCCAAGTAATGAGCCTATGTCGTTTGAATGAAGAATTAAGTCCATTAATGTTGAGAGTTAGGTTTGAGAGATGATCATTTGTCCTTTCATTGTAGCTATCTTGTTAAAAGCTGTGTCTTCCCAATTCTTGATCTAATATTCTGGTTTTCTATTTAGGGTTCATTTCTCTGTCTGTATTGGGATCTTGATTATTTTCCCTGTATAGTACATCTTTGAGGATTTTCTGTAAAGCTGGTTTGGTGGAGATACATTGTTTCAGTTTTTCCTTCCTGGGGAAGACTTTTATTTGACCTTCAGCTATGAATGAGGGTTTAGCTGGGTACAGCATTCTTGGTTGATATTTATTATTATTTAGGGTTTGGCATACCTCATTCCAGGATCCCCTTGCTTTTCATGGTCTCTGCTGAGAAGTCTGGGGTAATTCTGCTTGCTTTTCCTTTATTTGTGATTACTTTCTTCTCCGTAACATCTTTAAGGATTCTTTCCTTGGACTCTACTGATCCTGTTATGATCACAATGTGTCAGTGGGATGTCCTATTCTGATCTGGTCGCTTTGGGGTTCTAAATGCTTCTTGTATCTGTATCGGCCTACCTTCCTGGATAGTTGGGAAGTTCTTGGCTAATATTCTGTTAAATAGGTTGCATATTCCATTAACTTCTTTCTCCTGGTTTTTCTCAATTCCTATTCGCCTCAAATAGTGCTTCCTGCTTGTGTCTTGGAGCTCCTGGAGTGATCTGTTTTATCGATTGGATTGGTTTTGTATTTTTGTGTGACATTTCTCCATAGATTCTAGGGAATCTTCAGCTCCTGAGATTTGATCCTCTGCTTCACCTACTTGAGACTGTAGGCTAGTTACTTGATTTTGAATCTCTTTTCCTTCAGACTGGTCTTTCCTGATGATTTTCCATGTCCTTGCTAGAAGTATCTCTTAGGTCCTGCATGGACATCTTT